>NC_086317.1:324916145-325216145 GCF_036172605.1 Pelobates fuscus | reverse complement strand
TCTCACCACGTGTTGGAGCTCAGCGTCTGGCATGCGTTCAGGGATTCCCCTTACTTTCAGATTGTTTCGTGGGCGGGCATCTTCCAGTGCGGCAAGGCGGCTTTCATAGGTAAGGTTTTGCTTTTTCAGATCACTGACCTCTGGTTGCAATGTTGTGATCTGTTGTATGCTGGAGTGTGAGGTGGTTTCTAACGCTCTGATGCGGCCTGTCAGGCCCTTCAGGTCCTGGCGTAGTGTGGCCATGACTGCCTGAAGGTTTTTTTGCAGATCCGCCAGCAGCTCTTTCAATATTATGGTTGTCACCGGGGCTGAGTCCTGCTTTGCCGAGGGAGGTGGCGGTAGTGGGAGCACTGGAGCAGGCATGTAGCTTATGAAGTTTGTTTCTATCTATAATTTATTTAAATTGCCGAAAGTGTGATTTGACCACCTAGCCCCCTGTCTAAAATTAGATCTAGGTTTCTTTTGAAATCTCCTGCCATTATTAGGATTTCTTGTTCATATTTCTCAATCTTTTGAAAAGAGTTAATTAAAGGGACACTATAGTTACCAAAACAACTTTAGCTTAATGAAGCAGTTTTGGATTGTAGAATATGCCCCTCCAGCCTCACTGCTCAATTCTCTGCCATTTAGGAGTTAAATTACTTTGTTTATGAGCCCTAGTCACACCTCCCTGCATGTGACTTGCACAGCCTTCCTAAACACTTCCTGTAAAGAGTCATCTTTAGTGATTTAACTCCTAAATGGTAGTGAATTGAGCAGTAAAACCTGAGAGGCATGATCTAGACACCAAAACTGCTTCATTAAGCTAAAGTTGTTTAGGTGACTATAGTGTTCTTTTAAATAAACTGTTATAGGAACTTGTGACGAGAGCAATCTCGCCACATTGCATAGGAGAAGCCTGGTTGCCCGCCTGCTGCCTTTGGACTATGGCCCTGGGAGATTGGGCCCTTTAAAAAACGTGTTCAGCACTAACAGAGTGCATGTCACTCATTCTGGCCCTTTAAATACAGTGGGGGTCATTCGGTACTTGCCCTGTGTGAGCGGTGATACCCCAGATAGCTATGCCATGGAGCCCATTCATATAATGAAAGACTATGGGAAAGACTTTAGCTCCATGGCAATTGAACTGTATGTGTGTGGTCTGAGCACCATTCAATAATGTGCGCTCAGACCTAAGCTATCTGGGGATATGTTGCATGTATATGTTTTATGTAGTAATTGTAACATTGTGTAATTTTATGTCGTTTTGCAACCATGTGCTCAATGGAGTCTGCCTCTATCCCTGGATATAATTGGATTATTTTCCCATTGTCTCCAGGAAAGAGGGCTCTGTAAAACCGGTCTGAGCCAGATAGCCATGTGCCAGCCAGGGCCCAAAAGATATTTTACTAACTTTTGAACCCCTGGTCTGATTCATGCCATTTTTTAATATGTTGTTCCCCTGAATGGATTGATTGTGAATATGTTTTTATGTGACTGTGATTTATGGTTTTAGAGTTATGAAAGTTGGGTAGAAAGTATGTTTAACTGTATGTATAATTGAGTTTCCTCTCAGGATAAGGGGAGGGAATATGTGGGATGTAACTGATGTGTGATTGGTTGTTTTATACCTCCCTGTGGGCGGTCCTGTATTTGAAAAGACTGTAATAAAACCCAGGCTGGGTGTGCCAGCACCAGAGACCACTGCTTGACCCTCCACACGGAGCCTTGTCTCGTTATTGGGGGGATTCACTGTATGCTGATATAGACTGATTGCCAGGAGTGTAAGCTGATGTATGCTTTTCCTGTTCGTCTGCTCGCAGCTATTCGTGAGGTTCCAGTTTGGAGTGCTATTTTGTATCCAGTTCGGGAGTTTGGTGTTCTGCAGTAGCTGTGCCTGTCTCTCTGAAAAGGGGATTATCGCCTAAACGGTTTTTATCCTCTTGTGAGCTAAACGGTCCGCAACAGAACTATTAGGGGCATATAAATTAACTAAAGTATGTCTATTTCTTCTATATCATATACTGTGATGGCATATATTCGTTTCTCATCTACTTCCTGGAGGTGGATAAGAAAATCTAAATCCTAATCTATTAGAACTATAACACCCCTCTTCTTTTTATGTTCTAATGATGCTGAGATAATTCAGAATATTTATTCAGTATAAATCTCATATTCTCTGTTTTTTTTCTTTCCAATGTGATTCTTGTAAAAACATATTTGTATGTGTTATTTATTTAAATAATCAAAAACCATTGCTCTTTTATTGGAAGAGTTCGGTCCTTGAGTATTTATTGTCATTCATATGAGTATCCTCTCATCCAGCACCAGGAGGCAGAAAATGGACTAAACTCCTGCTCCAATTACATACAAAACCAAAAGACATACATATAAAACTGACATTCCTGTCAAACAAGACACATGGAAACATCATTGGATAAAACAATTCCAGAGCCTGGTCATCCCTGCCTGGAGCTGGGTCCCAAACTACTGCTTTCACAAAACATTGACTTTTAGTTATAAAAGTCTTGAGTTCTATATACATCTTAATCTTTTAAGATCAGCCAGACAAGGGGAAAAAAAATCATTCAAAATAAATTAAGACCAGCAGTGCATTATTTGATGATATAACACTGAATTATTGGTAACAGTACTTTTTCTTTGTCTTAACCATAAATCTTGTAATGTTTTTCCATGCTCTCATCTCAAGATTTTCAAATTCATTACACTGTAAGGTAAATAACACAACCACTTACATTTTTTAGTACAAAACTTGAAATCAAAAATGTTGTTACATGTCATTCCTTCTTTCTAATCTATATTAAATGTATGCTTATCAAACTCTTGAAATAAAATAGCACAAACAGTATGTTTCCTTTTCTTTCATTCTATTTTCTCTCTCCTTTCTCTTCTTACCTTTCTTATAATATTACCCACATTATTGGTATACTTGAAATTTCCCTTTCCTCACTTTTCTTTATTTTTTTTCCTTTTCCCTTATCTATGATAATGTAAGTATTAATTTAGCTCTTATTACTCTTATCACATGCTTTCACTTCCTCAACCCTCTAAAGTGATACAACATATCCTGTGTATCATTTCTTCTTTTTTA
Organism: Pelobates fuscus; assembly: GCF_036172605.1. Lineage (NCBI taxonomy): Eukaryota > Metazoa > Chordata > Amphibia > Anura > Pelobatidae > Pelobates > Pelobates fuscus. Next base: position 325,213,054 of record NC_086317.1, on the reverse strand, counting down.
CCAAAATAAAAAAAAATCCCAATTTTTTCCTTTTTCCTTGCCTCTCCTCCTCCCCTCTTTCTCTTCCCTTTTTCCCTTTTCTTTCTCATTTCTTTCAAAAGTGAAAAAAAAACAGCTGTGCGTTATTGGGACATAATGTCAAATTACTATTGACATTTTTTAGTAGCCACTTGGTCACAAACACTGGCGAAAGTTAGTGTTAATATTTGTTTGTGTGTAAAAAATGCAAAAAACAAAATTTTGAACGCCAATTTTGGCCAGTGTTTGTGACTAAGTGGTTACTAAAAAAGACTGGACATACCCCTTTGCAATACCTTGGGTTGTCTACTATTGCAAATGGTATGCCATCATGGCGGTCATTTTCATTCCTGGGCTAGCATACGGTCTCAAATGCAACGTAACCAATCTGGCGAATTTCAAAGTGAAAAAACTGAAACGCAAACCTTATATTTGACTCTGTAACTTTTGAAAACACCATAAAATCTGTACATGAGGGGTACTGTAATACTTAGGAGACACTAAAATATTAGTGTTTCAAAACAGTAAAATGTATCACAACAAGTATATCGTCCTGGTAAGTGCCATTTGTGTGTGAAAAATGCCACAAATTTCACTTTCACTGACGATATCATTGTTGTAATATATTTTACTGTTTTGAAACACTAATATTTGTGTTCAGCGAAGTCTTCCGAGTAAAACAGTACCCCCCCATGTACAGGTTTTATGGTGTCTTGGAAAGTTACAGGGTTAAATATAGTGCCAGCAAATTAAATTCCCTGGACTTTTGGCCTGGGTTGTCAGGCAGGTCCCACAAATTGTAATTAATAAAATTGCCTAATTATGTAAAATTATTACATAAATATATATGTAGAATTATTATATATATATATATATATGTATATATATATATATATGTACACACATGTTTTTTTAAATTATTTTTATATATATATATAGTGATATATACGTATATACTTATGTGTGTGTATATATATATATATATATATATATATATATTTCGTTCTACGTGTATTAATATATATATTAATTTTAAAATACAGTTAGAACGAAATTACACATATATATTTTGTATTTTATTTATTTTGTATTATTTTTTTAATTTTATTTTTTTACGTATTTACATATTTTTTTATTTTATATCATATATAGATATATATAATGATAATTATATATAAATATAATGATAATGATAATTTTATATATATATATATATATTTAATCAATATCATTCTACGTGTACTTTGATATGAATATATATGTAATTATATATATATATATATATATATATATATATATACATATATATATATATATATATATATATTAATATTAATATTAAAATACACTTAGACAGTGTATGTGTATTTATGGTATGTATGTGTATGTGTATATATATATATATATATATATATATATACACACTTAGAGCATATATATAATCTCTGTCTCTCCTCTTACCCCCTCAAGCATTGGCTGCGACCATGTGCCGCAATAACATAGGTCCATCCAGCTGTATTTCGCAAACAGACCTCTGGATTTCCTTCTGCCTCAGATTTTCTCAAGCTTTGAGCTCTGAGGTTCAGACTGCCTGGCGTTCCACGTGGTCTCAGCATCCCGGGCTTAACCATCAATCAGGGTGTTCCCAGCTCTCACCAGTGTGGCGTGCAGCTCACATAAAGCTCCTCTCCCAGAATATATACCTAATATACCTGTAAATATTATGTATAGATTTTGCAGTACTGCCTTAGAAGTGAACGCCCAGTAAGGTCACCTTACCAGTAACTACTCTTGGCCAAGATACCTTACAGTATACCTTACAGTATGTAAAAAGCTACCTTAGATCCTCATAGATTGTAACCTCATTTGAGCAAGGACTACCTTATATTCAAATATTCTCTTTCTATAATTGAAAAGTGCTTCAGAATATGTTGATGCTATATAAATGCTAATAATAATAATTTTTTATAATATTTAATATTAGACGTGTGCTTTTGTTGCACATTTGTTTCAGTTAAGCAAGTTTGAAAAAGGCTCTTGTGTGAGTCAAAGTTTTTCTGTTTGTAAATGTTAGTTTTGGGATGTGCTGGGCCATTCTTTGTATAATACAATTATTAGTTGCACTATATATTACATACACATACAACTGTTACCTATCATATCAGGTATACGTGGCATTTTTGTTTGTGAGTGTTCATTCTAATAATTTTCTCATTTTGGTCTATCTATCACTTTTCTGTTTGGTTCACTAGTATTATGTGCACTCCTTCAGAGATTATAGGTTCAAGTAGTATTCAATTTCCTATAGCTTGCGCATTGATCTCTTTACACACTTTACTTAAAGGACCACTAAAGGCACCCAGACCACTTCAGCTTAATGAAGTGGTCTGGGTGCCAGGTCCATATAGGGTAAACCCTTTCTTCTATAAACATAGCAGTTTCAGAGAAACTGCTATGTTTACATTAGGGTTAATCCAGCCTCTAGTGGCTGGTCTCATTGACAGCCGCTAGAGGCGCTTCCGCGCTTCTCACTGTGATTTTCACAGTGAGAAGACCCCAGCATCCATAGGAAAGCATTGAGAATGCTTTCCTATGGACTGACTGAATGCGCGTGCGGCTCTTGCCGCGCATGCACATTCAGCCGATGACAACGACAAGGAGGAGGAGAGGAGGAGGAGAGTCCCCCGCCCGGTGTTGGAAAAAGAGGTACATTTAACCCCTTCCACCCCTTAGAGCCCGGCAGGAGGGGGACCCTGAGGGTGGGGGTACCCTCAGGGCACTATAGTGCCAGGAAAATCCTTTAAGCATCACATTTGGTTTAGAGAGCCCAAATAAAGTGTTTTAAACCATGCCAATAAGGCGTTATCTAAATCTACTATGTTTTTGATTTCACCTCTAAATTGGTCTCTCATTATGAAGCTATCACAGAGTTTGCAAATCAATAAGTTTGATTTTGTCACTAATTAGCAGGTTTCTGCTTTTATAGATGTCACACTCCCAAAATGATTTGGTTTATGCTCTACTGAGCTTCTTCAGCAAAGCTCACATGCTCAAGTTGTATTGGTTATATGCTGAACATCCCCCTATTGCAGTCAAACACATTGCATTTCTTTGAAACTGCTTGGTCCTTATTGAGCTTCCCCTGTTAGAGGAATCACTTGCCTAAGTCACCCAAGCTGACCTTCTTTAACCCCTTAAGGACCGGACTGTTTTTGCGATGTTGTACATTTGCGACCAGGCATCTTTTTACACTTTTGTGGTGTTTGTGTTTAGCTGTAATTTTCCGCTCTCTCATTTACTGTTCCCATACAAATTATATATTGTTTTTTTCAGGACAAAAGGGGCTTTCTTTACATACCATTATTTATATAATCTCATGTAATGAAATTTTTAAAAAATGAAAAAATATGATGAAAAATTAAAAAATACATGTTTTTTTACTTTTATGTGAAAAATCTTTTACTCATCTACAAAAGTGAATGAATAAAACTGCTAAATAGATTCAAAATTTTGTCCTGAGTTTAAAAATACCCAGTGTTTACATGATTTTTGCTATTTTTTTTGCATGTTATAGGGCTATAAGTACAAGTAGGATATTGCGGTTTCAAAACATACATTTTTAAAATGTATCAATAATGACATTGTAACACTATTATCTGTCATAAATCGCTGAATAACACCCCACATGTACATATTTTTTAAAGTAGACAACCCAGGGTATTCAATATGGGGTATGTCCAGACTTTTTTAGTAGCCACTTAGTCGCAAACACTGGCCAAAGTTAGCGTTCATATTTGTTTGTGTGTGAAAAAAGTAAAAAACTAAATTGAACGCTAATTTTGGCCAGTGTTTGTGACTAAGTGGTTACTAAAAAAGACTGGACATACCCCATTTGCAATACCTTGGGTTGTCTTCTTTTGCAAATGGTATGCCATCATGGGGGTAATTCTCATTCCTGGGCTACCATACGCTCTCAAAGGCAACGTAACCAACCTGGCCATTTTCAATGTAAAAATATTTGACCCATATATTTGACCCTGTAACTTTCACAAACGCTATAAAACCTGTACATGGGGGGTACTGTTATACTCAGGAGACTTTGCTGAACACAAATATTAGTGTTTCAAAACTGGAAAATGTATCACAACAATTATATCATCAGTAAAAGTGCTGTTTGTGTGTGAAAATGCAAAAAAAGTCACTTTCACTGACAATATCATCGCTGTGATATGTTTTACTGTTTTGAATCACTAATATTTGTGTTCAGCAAAGTCTCCTGAGTAAAACAGTACCCCCCATGTACAGGTTTTAGGGTGTCGTAGAACATTACAGGGTAAAATACAGTGATAGCAAATTCAATTCTCTGGACCTTCGGCCTGGGTTGGCAGGCAGGTCCCTTAAATTGCAATCAATAAAATAACTTAATTATGTAAAAATATTACATAAATACGCACGTAGAATTTAAATATATATGCATATTTATATATTTAAAGTCTATGTGCAAGATGCTACCAAGGAGTTTGTCCATGCTCTAGTAATTTCCCGCATGGATTACTGTAACTCTCTCCTGATTGGTCTCCCCAAAAGCCGTACTGCCCCACTACAGTCTGTAATGAATGCTGCAGCTAGACTGATTTTCCTATCCAGTCGGTCCTCTCACACCTCGCCCCTCTGCCAGTCCTTACATTGGCTCCCTGTATCCTATCGGAGTCAATTCAAAGTGCTAACCCATACATTTAAAGCACTGAACAATTCCAGCCCCTCTTATATCTCTTCACTGATCCAGAGGTATGCCCCTCCTCGTACCCTCCGCTCTGCCCGCGACCACCTCCTGACCGCTGCTCGCACCCGTACGGCCAACTCGCGCTTGCAGGACCTCTCACGGGCGGCTCCTCTCCTTTGGAATAACTTGCCTACTGCCATCAGACTCTCCCCTAGTCTTCAATCATTTAAGAAGGGCCTTAAAACCTCTTCAGGAAAGCGTATGGCCTCCCAGAGTAATCTCTCCCTTACATACCTGTCTCTTGCTCTCTCCTATGGGATAGTGCTTTGCTCTCTTCTCCAGCTCTGCTTCACTCCTACCTGATATTTCCTATCCTAATGTTTATAATACCCCACCTCCTATAGACTGTAAGCTCATTTGAGCAGGGTTCTCTTCAACCTATTGTTCCTGTAACTTTTCTTGTAATTGTCTTATTTATTGTTACATCCCCCCTCTCAAAATATTGTAAAGCGCTACGGAATCTGTTGGCGCTATATAAATGGCAATAATAATAATAATAATATATTTATATAATTATTTATGTAATTTTGTATATGGACATATGAATAGTTTGTATTCTTTTTATTTATTTATATATACATAGATATATATACAATTTCATTCTAAGTGTATTTTGATATAAATATATATATATATATATATATATATATTAATATCAAAATACAGTTAGAATAAAATTTCATATAGATATATATTTTTTTTACATTTTTAATATTATTTTTACATGTTTAATTTAATTTAAATTACTTATTATTTGTATTTTATAATAATATATATATACAATATATATAGTTATATATATTATATATATACGTGTGTAATTTAATTATAAGTGTATTTTTATATTAATATATGTACATATTAATATAAAATACACTTAGTATGACAATATATATATATATATGATATATAGAAATATATTATATATGTATAATATATGTCTATATATCATATATATATACACATATATAATTTTTTTTTTTTTATTAACTTTAACTTTAATTTTTTTTATGATTTTACACTGGCAGGGAGACTGCCTGTCAGCACAGACAGTCCCCCTGCAGGCAGACACATGGACACCTATTTTGACCATGTGGTCGCCCTGTTGAGCGATCACATGGCCACATGGGTCCTAATTCGCCATGGGGAGACTGTCTGGGCTGCAGGCAGTCTCCCCACAACGGGAGCATCGCCGATCGCCGCCGGGGGAACGACGGCGATCGGGTAAGTACATCTTAAAGTTAGGACGGTTCAGGACCGTCAGCGGTCGGCAATGGAAAAATACAGATGACGGTCCTGAACCGTCCTGCGTCCTTAAGGGGTTAACAGAGGTGCTGCATATGAATCAAACTGATCATATGTTACTGAGTATTGTTTATTGCAGACATCGCACACACTATTAAGTTAAATCAGTCATGTTTATGAGCTTCCTCTATAGTTCTACCGCTCACTAAAACATTTATGCCCAATTTCACAAACCTACTGAAACAAAGCCATCTAATGTCTACCTCTCCCTGCAACTTTAAGGTACTGACTGAAATTTGTATGATACTCTACTGGATTTATTTCACCTTTGTTACAACATTATTCATGGATCATGAAAATGCTACAATTTTTACCCTTAGTTTACCACATTGATATCTTGTACGTGCAATTACATGTAGTTATTAATATTTTGGCTGATAGAATTTGATTGGCAAATATATAAATTGTATACAACAAATGTCCTCTTTGTTCTACCCCTCCACCCCCCCTCCCCCACCCACTGCTTACCCCTCCAAGCTGTACATTCTTTCAAATAGCTGAGTAACTCTATTCCTAAGGCTGGTGGTTTCGAAACCAGTCCTCAAGGCACACCTACCAGTCCAGGATTTAGGGATTACCCAGTTGTGTCCAGATGTTTTTTTTTATTTCTAAAAACACCTGAGAACTGGGTAATCCCTAAATCCTGGACTGGTAGGTGTGCCTTGAGGACTGGTTTGGAAACCACTGGCCTTAGGCCCTATTCCAAAAAACAACTGAAGCAAAGCCACTTCATTTCTAAAAATCACTACTTATTTTTAACTTTAATGCATGCTTTTCCATCTGTATGGAATCACAGTCACTTACCTCCTCATTCCCTTCACGTTACCAGTTACTGCATGTATACTATTAGTTCTTTCTGCCATCACCTCCAAATTCCCCTGCTACCTCTTCACTCATCTCCCAATTTTAACCTTTACAGTTTAAGTTCATTGGCAAACTAGTAAGGTATTCTGTATAAAGGATCTTCAGGGGCTAGATCTCTGCTCATTGGTGTGTATTGGTGTGACCTTTCTTTATCATGCATTCTCTATTCTGCATAATAGCAGTACTAATGTTTTGAATCAAATATATTTGCATTGTAATGTTACTTTATAAATGTTATCATTGCTTGGCTGAAAATATTATTTGTTTGCACTATATTTTTCTATCATGTGTATTTCCTACTCTACATCTGAATGACAAAATCATGTAAAAACTTCACCAAATCAGCCCATATCTATGAAATATGAAAAAAAATTAAGATGTCTAATCGCAATAGTACAATACAATGGACATAAAGAGAAGAAAACAAACTTGACTGTGAGTGTCTTGCTTAAAGGAGATTTACTGGCCTGGCGGGTATGTTGAATAGGGTGTAATATATTCATAATCTTATAATATAGATAAATTAGGGTACAATTACATGATAGGTAGTGCAATATGTCTATAGGGAAAGACAAAGTGGCTGGTACACAATATGATTTTACTAAATATATTTATGCATATTTGATGATGATTATAGTAGCTGTAAGGTAAGGATTTGAAAGTAGAACATAATGTGTGAGTACAAGTTGTAAAATATGATGGGGTACACTAGTTTAGTGAGCAGTAAGTTAACATTCTTTTAGAAAGAAGTGTACTTTTGTCATTTCTGAAAGGAATGGAGGAAAAGTGGAAAGTCTGACCTTTAAGGAAATTCTATTTCAGTAGTGTATGTTAAATATTTTTATTGTATATAATACGATATTGTTATGTAAGCATATCATCCTATTATTCAATTGTGATTTTCAAGATTACTACATTTTTGCTATTACTTATGTGATATATTTTATTTCATGCAGATAAGTGAAAATGTTGGCATTATCTAAAGGGAGAAATAATTCTTCCAAGGAGATAAATGTTAGCCAGTAATACAACATAAGATGGTAAAAGTAACATGATAATACCTAGAGGAATCAAATCACAGGAAGAATAATACAAATGTTTAATTTGGGCCTGTTAAACTCAGGTTTATGCCAAAAAGTTGACACGTAAACGCTAGAATGATGAAGGCTTTTGGAATGATCCAAGCTTGAATGACTTGCAAATAGCCATATAAATGCCTATATTTCTTCTAACATATGTGTTACTATAATTATAAGCAGCATTGATCTGTTGCAAGATATGGTATGAGAAAGGTGCCTATTAAGCTAAAGAAAAAGACAAAGTTGTCCTTTAATGCATAGAATTACAAAAAAAAAATGTTCAAAAGATTGGCAGAACTTCATATTGGTATCATATACAATAAGGAATGGTTTTAAGAAAAAAAAATGCATATTTATGGCTACCAGTGAAATGCTGAATGATTATGGTAGGAATTCAAATAACAAATTATATTTAAGCTCTTATAGAGCTGATTAGAGCAGAATATTTAAAATAAGTAATGTTTTCCACAGCGTAGTACAATATATCAAGGTTGCAAACAACAAATACATATAACATACATATGTAAAAAACAGGTCAAAGGATTGCAAGCTGTCAATCTTACAATTTCATAGAATCATTATGAATTACTAATACAGGTTTTCCATCCATCATTGATAGGCGGCAGATATTTTATATAATTATAATAAATACAAAGAAGTGGTTTATGTTTATTTGAATTTTTCTGGGGATGCATGCTCTAACATGCATTATATACCATGCATATGTGCATTCAGTAGAGGACCAGCTGATATTGCCTTGCATTTGTAAGGATGAAGATGTTTCCAGGACAACCATGGGACCTAGAGAGGTTGTTACCAGTAGCATTAAACTAAAGCTTTCAATTAATTCACCATAGTGTTTGGTACCCTCTGTTGTAATTTGTAATAATAGGAATGCCCTTCTGTGTGCATCTAGAACACCTGCCTAATTAAAATAGTATGCACTATTTATTTAAGTACACTCAACTGTCAGACAAATCTGGCATGAAAATGGAGGACAATTATGGGTGGTGCTATTTATTGAATTGCTATAGCAGAGTGTTTGGAAATTAGAAATTTGTTTTCATAGGAATATGGACTTGCATAAAGATTAGTGAGACAGTAAACTGGTATTGTCTACAATTTTAAACTTATTTTTAAAATTAATCTTTGATGTTGACATGGGGTATTCATGGTGATATCCTCCATGTAGTGATACCATAAGTTTGATGTATGTACAATTATGCTTAAATAATAATAATTTTGTAGATTGGTCAGCTTTCATTTTTGTATTATAAGATCAGGAGTTGATCCAATATATCAAATGACTTTTTTTTTTTTTTTTTTATGAATGTGGTCACCACTATGGCAAAATAATGTTTTAAATATCTAAAGTGATGCACTGCTATTTGTGCATTAATAAGCATTAATAGGAAGTCATTGCCCATTAAATAATTATTATTTAAAGATTTCATTTTTATAGATATTTCTCAAAATCCCAAATTGTGTATTCATTAAACAGTGAAGCTTTGGCCAAGATAAATAAGTTGGAAAAAAAATATCCAGAATATTGATATTTCCAACTTTCAACTTACATTTTCAATTTATTCCAATGTATGTTTTAGTAAAAAAAGAAACATACATTTTCGAATGGAAAGACATACATTCCCTATAAAAAATGAAAATAAGCACCATGTCCTCATGAATTCACTATAGGACATCTATATCAATCATTAAGATGGACCTTCGTTTATTCGCAATGCTAATGGAAATAAAATAAATAAAATGAGGCACGAGAGGATTAGACTGTGTATAACAGCCACATCCTGCTAAGGTAGTTAATTAACAATAAGGGAATCCTTCCATATTCTCTTTGCAGCCCCCCCACCTTCTCTTTTGTCTCTCTTTCCCTTAACATTTGAAAAAAGGCACTAGAAAAAGGTCACATGGCTGTCTATTGTATTGTTGCATTTAGTGCACTACCCTGCTGTGGTATGCTCCATTTTGCTGAAACTCATGTTGATTTGTAGCATCAATTCAAGCTGTACCTTATAAGGAACACCTTCTGTAAGTGCTAGCTAGAAAAATATTGCACACATTGAACACAGCAAAACACAGGCAAGTTATGCTACATACTGCAGGTAATTTTGTGAGAGTGTTTTCCTTAAACATTCACAAGGGAACCTTCAAGATTATACGTTATCATATGATAATCCAGATAGTCGCCGTTTTACCCAATATTCTTAGTATTACTATTATTTATTTTTTATTTTCTTATTAGCCTTACTGTTATTAATATGTCTCTTGTTTTGCATACTTTTTTTTTTTTTTTTTACAAATAAGCAAACCTCTACCACTTTACTCTCACATAGCAACAGAGGTCAAGAGAAAATCCATTAGTAAGAGAACTCACCTTGCAGCCATTTACTTTCTCATACCCCAGCTGCTTATCTTCTGTTGTGTGCCTGGAAACAAATGGAAACAAAATCGTATTCAAGAGAAGCAGGATATGAATAGCTTGGAAGTCGTTATAACGCTTTTATCAAGAAGGGGATATGTTTATTTTCTGTCTTGAAATAAAAACTGGTTTACTTTCTAATCATATATTTTGGCCCAGTAAACCAACTGAATATTTCACTTTCTATTCAGGCTTTGGATAATCATTTACTAGATATGTGTTGTTTATATAGTAAAAGGTATCAACTAAGATATTATTATTATTATTATTATTATTATTATTATTATTGCCATTTATATAGCACCAACAGATTCCATAGCGCTTTACAGTATTAGAGGGGGGATTTAACTATAAGTAGGACAATTACAAGAAAACTTACAGAAACCATAGGTTGAAGAGGGCCCTGCTCAAACAAGCTTACATTCTATAGGAGGTGGGGCACAAAACACATTAGGACAGGAAGTAGCAATCAAATAAGGTGGGAGTGAAGCAAAGCTGGAGGAGAGAGTAGAGTGCTGCCCTTTAGGAGAGAGCAAGAGACAGGTATGTGAGGTAGAGGTTAGTCTGGGAGGCCATAGGCTTTCCTAAAGAAATGGGTTTTAAGGCACTTCTTAAATGATTGGAGAGTAGGAGAGAGTCTGATGGCGGTTGGCAGGCTATTCCATAAGAAGGGAGCCGTCCGCGAGAAGTCCTGCAAGCGCGAGTTGGCCGTACGGGTAAGAGCAGCGGACAGAAGGTGGTCACGGGCAGAGCAGAGAGACCGAGAAGGGGCAAATCTATGGATCTGTGAGAAGATATAAGAGGGGCTAAGATTATTCAGTGCTTTATAGGTATGGGTTAGCACTTGAATTGACTCCTATAGTATACAGGAAGCCAATGTAAGGACTGACAGTGTGAGAGTTAAATCAGGTGTGGTGTGAGAGGACCGACTAGAGAGGTAAATCAGTCTGGCGGCAGCATTCATTACAGACTTAGTGGGGCAGTACGGCTATTGGGAAGACCAATTAGGAGAGAGTTACAATAGTCCATGCGAGAGATTACTAGAGCATGGACAAGCTCTTTAGTAGCATCTTGTGTAAGAAAGGGCGGATGCGGGCAATGTTTCCCTGATTTACATTACATACTTGTACTGTATTCTATGCACAGACGCGTCTATAATAACAATTTTTGGATTAATGAAATATTTTAGAGTTATCTCTCCAAAATAGGACACATTCTTTCTGTACTCTTTTAAAATAATCTTATAATTATCATTCTATTAAAGCTAACTCTGATTACAAAAAAACACCATGTACGTAGACACATTTTCTTCATATTTGAACACATCTTTTTAGATGAACATTTAACCTTAAAACTGTCTAAATGAATTGTAATATTTCTGTTCACTAATATAAATTAATCACTGAAGTTGATCATGCTCTCCTTTTTAGAAAGTAAATGAATAGTAATAACATCAGTCTGTAAAAAAAAAAAAAAAAAATGAACATGATGTCCATAGCTAGTTTATTACTTTGTATTTATGTCCATAGATAATTTACTTCTTTGTCATTGAACTAGGCAAAAATGTTGCTGTCTTGCTTGACAGCCAATGGTTTTGATTTATAATTACTATGATTTCATCTTTTACATATGAAACTATAAAATAATCACTCTAGTTCGTGTATGCTACGGATGACTATGATTAAATGATTGATTTATTCTGTCAGAAATACTGGGGTTTATCTTAATGTTTCATCTCTCCATCTTGTCTCTCCTGCCCAAATTATCATATGATGTTTAGTGGAAACTGACAGTGACACTCCATCACTTTTCAACTTGTTACCTTAAAACCTGGAACCATGAGTTAGCTACAAGGATAAGGTTTGTTATGATTTAATGACTGCTTCCCTGGGATATAGCCTATTCTGTTTTTCTTTAGCACCCCCCCCCCCCCCTCCACCCTTGAGGGGGCGACTTCTTGGTAAAATATAATTTTATAAAGTAAGGGATATCACATAATGCTGATCTGTTAACAAATATATTACTGGAATAGCCATTGTAAATAAAAGATTTTTAAAATAATACTAAACATAAAAAATATCTGGAGAAGCAAAATAATAAACCTGACAATCTGTAACATCTTTGTGTTTTATATTGTACCATATATTGGCTATTTTTACATTTGAGCATAATATTAGCATTATATTGTGCACAATATTCCTTTCAGCCGAATCACTTTGTCCAAAAAATGTTTTGTTTTTAGTTATTTAGCTTGTCAGAATTTTGTTAAGGGAAAAAGATTTGAAAAACAAAATCACACCTACCTAAAGTGAATGAAAATGGACTAGAGGAGGAGCAATTAAATATTTATTTATATGTTTATTAAATATACAATATACAAGATTATATATATTTTACCACTCTACCCTTTTCCCTTTACTGGTCACTTGATCTGTGCATTAAATCAAAACTCAATGGCTGCCCACAACCATTAATCATCTTTTTGTTTCCATCAATTATGTCTTTAGGTGAAATTATGAGTCACAAATCAAGACGAACATGCTCATCCATTGCATATTTGAGTTGGTTTATAATTTGGCTACATAGTAACAACCCCCCGGATGTTGGGCTAAGGTAACATCCCCAGGACGTACTTGAAAACCAGAGTATTCTGAATGTGCCTTTCCTGGTTAAATACTTTGTTATTATTATTATTTTGGCTCAGAGTCCAAATGCAGATGATAGCCAAATTGGACCAAATTTGAACATATTGCTCTTTGGAATGAAAGGAATCTCTAAATCTAAAACATATGAATATATGATGTATATCTTATCTATTAAGATTCATTCATGTAGATTATACTAAATAATTTCTATAAAGCCCTAATTAAAACCAGTTTAGAGCTTTAAATGAAAACTAGGTAAAACCCAGTTTTATAAGCTTTCCCTATGGAACCGCATAGCAGAACTATGCTATGCATGCTTAGCAGTCATTATTGCTTGCAAAGGGAGCCTTTGGTAATTTCCAACTCACAAAACTGTTGACAACTGCTAATAAGGAGCATGGGCAGTGCTGGGTTTACACCATGAATGCCATTAGGCACAGAATTTACAAAATTCATACCTACATATTTGATGTTAAATGAAAGCCATGTTTCCCCTGAATAAAATGATATGTAATAAGTGTGGGTGCACATAATACAATAATACAGTGCATATGTATGTATGTGTATATATACATATATACTTAGATGATATTATAATACAGGGAGTGCAGAATTATTAGGCAAGTTGTATTTTTGAGGATTCATTTTATTATTGAACAACAACCATGTTCTCAATGAACCCAAAAAACTCATTAATATCAAAGCTGAATATTTTTGGAAGTAGTTTTTAGTTTGTTTTTAGTTATAGCTATTTTAGGGGGATATCTGTGTGTGCAGGTGACTATTACTGTGCATAATTATTAGGCAACTTAACAAAAAACAAATATATACCCATTTCAATTATTTATTTTTACCAGTGAAACCAATATAACATCTCAACATTCACAAATATACATTTCTGACATTCAAAAACATAACAAAAAAAATCAGTGACCAATATAGCCACCTTTCTTTGCAAGGACACTCAAAAGCCTGCCATCCATGGATTCTGTCAGTGTTTTGATCTGTTCACCATCAACTTTGCGTGCAGCAGCAACCACAACCTCCCAGACACTGTTCAGAGAGGTGTACGGTTTTCCCTCCTTGTAAATCTCACATTTGATGATGGACCACAGGTTCTCAATGGGGTTCAGACCAGGTGAACAAGGAGGCCATGTCATTAGATTTTCTTCTTTTATACCCTTTCTTGCCAGCCACGCTGTGGAGTACTTGGACGCGTGTGATGGAGCATTGTCCTGCATGAAAATCATGTTTTTCTTGAAGGATGCAGACTTCTTCCTGTACCACTGCTTGAAGAAGGTGTCTTCCAGAAACTGGGAGTTGAGCTTGACTCCATCCTCAACCCGAAAAGGCCCCACAAGCTCATCTTTGATGATACCAGCCCAAACCAGTACTCCACCTCCACCTTGCTGGCGTCTGAGTCAGACTGGAGCTCTCTGCCCTTTACCAATCCATCCATCTGGCCCATCAAGACTCACTCTCATTTCATCAGTCCATAAAACCTTAGAAAAATCAGTCTTGAGATATTTCTTGGCCCAGTCTTGATGTTTTAGCTTGTGTGTCTTGTTCAGTGGTGGTCGTCTTTCAGCCTTTCTTACCTTGGCCATGTCTCTGAGTATTGCACACCTTGTGCTTTCGGGCACTCCAGTGATGTTGCAGCTCTGAAATATGGCCAAACTGATGGCAAGTGGCATCTTGGCAGCTGCACGCTTGACTTTTCTCAGTTCATGGGCAGTTATTTTGCGCCTTGGTTTCTCCACACGCTTCTTGCGACCCTGTTGACTATTTTGAATGAAACGCTTGATTGTTCGATGATCACGCTTCAGAAGCTTTGCAATTTTAAGAGTGCTGCATCCCTCTGCAAGATATCTCACTATTTTTAACTTTTCTGAGCCTGTCAAGTCCTTCTTTTGACCCATTTTGCCAAAGGAAAGGAGGTTGCCTAATAATTATGCACACCTGATATAGGGTGTTGATGTCATTAGACCACACCCCTTCTCATTACGGAGATGCACATCACCTAATATGCTTAATTGGTAGTAGGCTTTCGAGCCTATACAGCTTGGAGTAAGACAACATGCATAAAGAGGATGATGTGGTCAAAATACTCATTTGCCTAATAATTCTGCACGCAGTGTATAATTGTATTTAAACTGTTTTAAACTCTTATTTTATTTTTTTCAGGCAGCAGGGGGAGTACCTATTATTCCAGGCACTCCCCCTGCTGGCACTGCTGTGGACGGCTATGCCGTCCATGTGATCGTGAGGTCCTCACAAGGACCTAGCGATCACATTGCACAGGATCGCAGGCGACAGGGTATGTGAATAGGACGGCGGGGACGTGCTATGCCGCTCGCTGGCGTTTAGAGCCGGGACCCTAAGGATGGCATAGCACACCCGCTGTACTTAAGTGGTTATTGGGTTAAATATGATTTTAAAAATTGTATATACACACATATAAAGTGAATGTATGTTTATAAAAATGTGTGTTTATTATGTGCACTTATGTAGCATTGTGTGCAAACCTCTGAGTGTGGTTAATGGTATGAGTAAATGCAGGTATAGTAGTTTGTCTATCAATTTGTGCAACAGAAGTGTGTGTGTAAAGTGTTGGGTCAGTTTGAATAGCAGTGTGTGTGTACAATGGGAGTAGCTGAACTATGTGTGTGTACAGTGTGGGTAGCGGAGCTATGTGTGTTTACAATGCGGGTAGCTGAGTTGTGTGTGTGTGTACAGTGTGGGAAGCTGAGCTATGTGTGTGCACAATGTGGATAGCTGAGCTGTGTGTGTAAAATGTGGATAGCTGAGCTGTGTGTGTACAGTGTTGGTAGCTGAGCTGTCTGTGTATACCTGTCATTTCAGACTGTTATGGCTCAGTTCTCTTCCTCCTCTTGGCCAGTCCACTCCCCTCTGTAGTTTGCTCCCTTAACCCCTTAAGGACCAAACTTCTGGAATAAAAGGGAATCATGACATGTCACACATGTCATGTGTCCTTAAGGGGTTAATATTAACCACTGCTGAGGTTAATGCAATTACTGTGGGAGTAAGATTAAGGATAGGTTAGATGAATACCACAGCACCCGCCACTCTTCTTATTCCTAACCATTTTAATATGACACTACTCTGTTCCCTAATTATTTCCTCAGCCTACTACTAAAGCCACCTCCTCTCCCAAATTCCCTCATCTCTCTAGATCTCCAAATCCAAATTTTCCCCCTATTCTGATGTTCACATGTCCCTACTCAAGTCCCATTATCCCTTTTTTTTTTCAACTTCTCTCTTGTAATATTTTATGAAGATCTTTCCCCACAGGGGGAAAGGACACCGTCCTCCAGGATAGCAAAGTGAATGCAGTGCAGCAAGCATTATCTGTGCTTTTAGAGCGTTGCAAGGTTCCAGAAACATCTAGGGCTTCGACCCAAGGGACACCTCAATGACCCTTACACTAAGAGAGAGGTGGAGGTAACCCTGCCTATGTTATGTACTTTTCAACAAATGCATGAACAAACACTGCAGGACAGCTGAAACCTAGACTGAATATTTCAAAACTGGGCCTGGAGGCTGCTTAGTCTACTGGCAGCAGCCAGGTGGTACGTACTTAAAAACCCTCGGCAGCCTGAAGGTTAATTATGTGGTGGCTGGCCAGCAATTTAAAAAAAAAAAAGAACTATGAGGCTCAATAAGACACCCATATTGAAACTTCTCACAAGATTCATCTGTCCGAGTGCACTAATAGTTTAGATTAGTTTACAAACCAGAGTGCGCTTACTGATATTACATTGCATGGGAAATTTCCACATGCAATATAATGGCTGACATAGCGTGAGAAAGGGTTTATAAGGGCTTTCCCCACTATGAGAGTTCAATCTGCAGAGGCCATTATTCTCTGTATGGTAGGGGGCCTGCCTGTGTTGCTCGAATACAAATATGGAGATTCAGTTTTATGATATTGTGTTAAGTCCTCCTCAATATTGGTGGGTCCTACACTAATTTGGATGACCATTTAAAAAGTGCTAGTGCTAAATGTACTAAGGTGTATTTTAATACCATATTGTTAATATATATATATATATATATATATATATATATATATAATGCAAAATTAATGTGATAACACACACAATGCATATCAAATATTTGCTCTATACCAAATGAAAATGATAATTAAGGTTACATTACAATGCAAACCCTCCTCAAATCTATAGTTTTCTGTGGTCACCTCCAAAGGGTCATCTGAAGCTGTTGGCGGGGCAGGGTGCTCAACCTAAAAGGATTCTTGTCTGGACTCCAAACTTACATAGCAAAGACAAAAGGGAAATAGGGCACACCCGAAACATACATTTCTCAGGAAAAGTGCAGCCAGGGAAGCCAAAATGTATACATAATACAGATCAAGAAACAGTGCACATATAAAAATACAGTTTTAAATTTTACAAGGCCACTTGAAATCACCTCTTAGCCAACAAATATGGGGATTCATTTCTGCCATATGGTCATATTGTGTTAAGCCCACCACATCACACTGCTTCAAAATAGGAGGGTCCTATACTAATTCCAAGAACACAAGTCCCTCTCTTTTTCTGAATCTATGCTTAACATAATGAAGTAATAACAGTAAGGGTCTAACATAACAAAACAACCATAACAATAAATGGAGTCTGAGTTGTCACACTTATTTTTCACTTCTTTTATAACATTGTTGTGGAGTGAAGGTATATTTTTGAATGTGTGATATTACCTGAATTGCCATTTAAAGTAAATATGCATCACAAAAAGGAATTCTTAAATGTGACACATTTGGATTTGTACAGACATACTAATGACATGCTGCCACAGCTACCTTAAATGTTCCTGTAAATCTTTGAAATTGTTTATATGAGTTATAATGATTTCTACACTTCAGAATTATTTTGTCTTTTTAAAGCTGTGGTGTTCTTTTCTGCTTCTTATGAGCAGGGGATGCCTTAAATCTCATTTGTGGTCAGTTACAATAAGCCGAGTTATAATAGTGGTGTGCAAGTTGGTAATGGTGTGTCCTGAAACCAACATTCGAGTAGACCTGTAAAAAAGGGTCCACTAATTAAATAGCTTAGTAAAGGGAGCGGTGGGAGTGCTGAACCAATCGTTCTCAGCCCAGAGTAAGGGGAGGCCTGTGATTTTATAGGCCGGGTAACCCCTCCCACAATTATGGCTCCGCCTACCAGCTTCGCCTTCTATTTTTGTCAAGGACAATAAGACGAGTTATTGTAGTGGTGTGGAAGTCGGTTGTGGTGTCCCAAAACCGATGTTCGAGTAGGCCTGTAAAAGAGGGCAAACGTTTAACAGTTTAACACTTAATATGTGTTCACATTACAAAATCAATACTTTAAGTGTCTGCCTCAATTCCCTTCCCGGTCGAGGTATATATCTGGTGTATGCCAACAATTCTACTGTGGTAGAAGAAGCAGCGAGTATTTTAGAACATGACCAGAAAATGTTGTAGGGTTGTATCCGAGTAAGTTTAAGGTGTTGTGTGCTAATTTATAGGTTGGAGTAACAAAAGATGTGCACGCCACCATGGCTTTGATTTGAAAACTGCTTGATGAATTGATAAGCGGAAGTAAATGAATGCAAAATGGCTGGTGCCCCAGTATAAGAATGGTAGACATTGGCAGGGTGTGCAGCGTGTGCTAGCAAACAATCATGTCCATGGGATAAGCTAATCCAGGATTAGATCCAGTAAAAGGGGGTTAGGTAGGGCTTAGCAGCGGAATGTGCTTGTAAGAATACCTGAAATAGTAATCGAGTCACAGCATCGATTGCTATGTAGTGACCACCTGGTGTTTGTATATGGATAAAATGGAGTAGTTGCAATGCTGCCAGCCAAAACAACTTCCTAATTTATCCTTATTAATGTTAGTAAGGGGAACCGATCCATATGGAGCTAGAATGCTGCTGATTAACCAAATGACAGGTTCCATGTCACTGCAAATATACGTGTCGCAGACCCAGTCATTCTTGGAAATGGCAGCAAACCAGTGCTGGTAGCAGCATCAGTTCGGAAAATTGGGTAGCGAACATTGGTGAAATTAACATGGTTATCCCACTGGAGTGGGATAGGAAGTGTATACACAAGAACCGGTCAGCTCAAGCAAGTTTATTGAGTGTACAGTACTACCATTGTTAGGTGAACGTGAGAGCAGGAGAGTTGTTGGGACATAAAGGAGAGCCCATGTATAACGTGTATAGTAAAATTCAGCGGATCAAGGAGAGGCTGGAGATCCAAATGGGAACAGGCATAATCTCCCAGAAAGGGCTCCCCCCATTCCTGATTAGTTGGACCTAGATTGTGCGGAGGCTGAAATGCAATTATCGGGTGTATGTCCATAAGAATACAACTGGTGGAAAACCAACAGTTTTATGTCACAACCATGGAGCGTCAAAGAATGTAACAGATTAAAATGTTTGTGCCTGCTTCACACAGGTATGGCATACAGTTTCATTATTGGTATAAATTGTCAAGGTGATGTAACACTGAGGGATAGTATCGATGCACATGAGGAGCTAATAGAGAGTTTATGCGAATTTGTCAATAGTTTGCAGCAGCATATGGCCACAAAGTAAGATGGGTGGTGAAGTAAGAATGCTCCTTCCTACAAATATCATCCAATGCCACCGGCCGGAAGCACTGGCAGCATCCTGAAGTTAAGAGATATGGCAGTTTCCTGAGCCAGGTTGAATCTCCGGACCTTAAGATAGTCTGCATGCATCGCCTATAATTGCATAATGCAGGAAACTCAAAGGAATGAGGAGCCGATAATGACAATTAAGCGGTATTAAAATTACTCCATAATTAAGCTAATCATTTCGGGGCCCCACACATTAAAAGGGGGCGTCTGAATATTCCCCCCCCCCCTCCTCCCCCCATTTAATGAAACCAATCCTTGATTCTGTCATAAATAGTAACTTAAGGGGAATGAGACTTGAAGAGCAGATTGGAGGTTGGGGCAATCCAGAGTACAGGGTCCTCTTCAACCTATTGGTCCCTTAAATTTTTGTAATTGTCCTATAGTTAAATCCCCCTCTCATAATATTGTAAAGCGCTACAGAATCTGTTTGCGCTATATAAATGTCAATAATAATAATAATAATACCTGATGGAAGTGAAGTGACACCTGTGTGGAAACCTATTGTGAGACCCTGTAATGAGAAATTTGACTAGAAGAGGGAAAGCGTAAGTATTGAGGCAGACGATGTGATTGACCCATTATTGGATATACAATAACATAATCACACATAATCAATAAATCAACACGCTATCTGCAGAGTTGCTCCCGCTGTGCTGAACGCTCCTGGAGGAAGTCCCGCACCCAGGCAGACTATCTTCATTATAGATTCATGTTGCTTTCGTACAGCGCAGCCCTTGCCCTCGCCAAACAGTCCTACTTTTCCTCTCTCATTAGTTCATGCTCCCGCAATCCCAGACGTCTCTTTGACACTTTTAATTCCCTTCTCCGCCCTGCTGTGGCCACCCCCCAAACTAACCTTACAGCTGATAGCTTTGCATATTACTTTACTGACAAGATTGAACAGCTAAGGAAACAATTCTCCCCTCCTTGCCGTTCTCTTTCTCAACCACACATAAATCATGCTTTCCCTACCCTTCAGACTTTCTCCCCAGCTACTGAACAAGAGGTGGCTGCACTTCTCCATTCCTCTCGCCCCACCACTTGCCCACTTGATCCTGTCCCATCTCACCTCATCAGATCTCTCTCCCCTTGTCTTGTGCCTATCCTAACACACATCTTTAACTGCTCTCTCTCCTCTGGCACTGTTCCTGCTGACCTTAAACATGCCACTGTAATACCTATCCTGAAAAAAACATCTCTTGACCCGTCCTCCCCCTCGAACTATCGTCCCATATCCCTGCTCCCTTACTCATCAAAGCTTTTGGAAAGACTTGTCTTTACCCGTGTGTCTCACTTCCTTAATTCCAACTCTCTCCTTGACCCTCTTCAGTCTGGCTTCCGCCCTCTCCACTCTACTGAGACCGCTCTTATCAAAGTGACTAATGACCTAATCTCCGCTAAATCCAAAGGTCACTACTCCATATTAATTCTCCTTGACCTCTCTGCTGCCTTTGACACAGTTGATCATTCTCTCCTCCTTCAAACTCTTCAATCACTCGGTCTCTGTGACTCTGTCCTCTCTTGGTTTTCCTCCTATCTCTCCCAACGCTCATTTAGGGTCTCCTTTTCCAAGGATACCTCCTCCCCTCGCCCTGTCTCGGTTGGAGTTCCCCAAGGCTCTGTCCTTGGTCCCCTTCTATTTTCTCTTTATACTGCCTCTCTTGGAAAACTTATTGCCTCTTTTGGATTCAACTACCACCTGTACGCTGATGACACTCAGATATACCTCTCCTCACCGGACCTCTCCCCGGCCGTCCTGCAACGTGTCACTGCTTGCCTCTCTTCCATCTCTGACTGGATGTCGTCACGCTTTCTCAAACTTAACCTCTCTAAAACTGAACTCCTTGTCTTTCCTCCTCCTAATACTGATCCTCCTCTCTCACTCTCCCTTCAAGTCAGTGATATCCACATAAGTCCATCCCTACAAGCGCGCTGTCTTGGCGTCATACTTGACTCTGGTCTCACCTTTGAGTCTCACATCCAGTTTGTTGCCAAGTCCTGTAGGTTCCAACTCAAAAACATAGCCCGCATCCGCCCCTTTCTTACGCAAGATGCTACCAAGGAGCTTGTCCATGCTCTAGTAATTTCCCGCATGGATTACTGTAACCCTCTCCTGATTGGTCTCCCCAAAAGCCGTACTGCCCCGCTACAGTCTGTAATGAATGCTGCAGCTAGACTGATTTTCCTATCCAGTCGGTCCTCTCACACCTCGCCCCTCTGCCAGTCCTTACATTGGCTCCCTGTATCCTATAGGAGTCAATTCAAAGTGCTAACCCATACATTTAAAGCACTGAACAATTCCAGCCCCTCTTATATCTCTTCACTGATCCAGAGGTATGCCCCTCCTCGTACCCTCCGCTCTGCCCGCGACCACCTCCTGACCGCTGCTCGCACCCGTACGGCCAACTCACGCTTGCAGGACTTCTCACGGGCGGCTCCTCTCCTATGGAATAACTTGCCTACTGCCATCAGACTCTCCCCTAGTCTTCAATCATTTAAGAAGGGCCTTAAATCCCATCTCTTCAGGAAAGCGTATGGCCTCCCAGAGTAATCTCTCCCTTACATACCTGTCCCTATGGGATAGTGCTTTGCTCTCTCCTCCAGCTCTGCTTCACTCCTACTTGATATTTCCTATCCTAATGTTTCTAATACCCCACCTCCTATAGACTGTAAGCTCATTTGAGCAGGGTCCTCTTCAACCTATTATTCCTGTAAGTTTTCTTGTAATTGTCTTATTTATTGTTACATCCCCCCCCTCTCAAAATATTGTAAAGCGCTACGGAATCTGTTGGCGCTATATAAATGGTGATAATAATAATAATAATAATAATAATCAAAACGTGATCTTAACTTGCATAAACTCACTTCAGTAAATAGCAGTGCTGCTGATGAAATTCAGTTCCGCTCGGAAGACTGTTCAAAGAGCCATGGTATTTACTATCACAGCTTACAGGCAGGCTTCTGAGCCTAACAAAGCTCAGTCAATGGATCTGTTTACCCAGCAAAGCTGAAGCAGCAAGATGCTAAGGAAATAGCATGACAAGTATAGCTGCAAGCAGCAACACTTTTTCTCGGTTTGCAGCTGTAGTCAATATAAATAGTCAAAAAAGACACAAGGTCTGTATGTTAAATAAAAAATAAAAATATTATATAGCGTTTTTTTTAGTTATTTGGATTTTTTTAAAAGTTTTATATCATATTTATATACATAATATATATATATATATATATATATATATATATATATATATATTATAGTGTTTTTATATAATATTATTATCTTTTTTTAGGAGCAGAAGAAGGAAGATTGGAAAAAGAAAACGTCAAATGGTAAGTTAAAATATTAATAAATATATATATATATATATATATATATATTTTTACAGAATTGTTTACTGTTGTTAAGTATTTTATTTTAAAAAGGTTTTAATTCTTAATATAATTAACTCATTAGAGCCAGTGTGACTATGCATCTCCTGCCCCTTTTCATAAATTACTCTTCAGTATGCAGTCCAAGGGCTGGAAATAAAAGGCCACTCACCTGGTCTGACCTGCTTTTTAAGGGGTTCATAGGGACACCACTTTTTCTTTTACTTATTTATTTATTTTTAATGCAGAGACCTGATCAGCATTCAGCGAAATAACTTATTAAGTCTCTGGTTTTACAAACTGAACTTTTTTTATAGTTTGATGGCATGAATTATGTCGGATGCTAACTCGGTTGCAACGTAGTATTGTGCCAAATACACAGTTCTATATTATGACATTTTGTGTTATGTTGCACCATCTAGTTAGGTATCAAGTTAGTCTAATAGTAATGGGTAGACAACTAGTTCAGAGTATCTCCAAAATGGCAAGTCTTGTGGGATGTATCCCGGTAGGTCCTTCAAAAATGGTGCAAGGAAGAACAACCAGTGAACCTGCACGAGGGTCATGGTTGACCAAGGTTCATTAATGCGTGTGGGGAGAAAAGGATGATCACATAGAAGAGCTACTGTAGCTGAAGTTGCTCAAAAACTCTATGCTGGCCATGATAAAAAGGTGTCATGATAAAAAGGTGATACAGGTGTTGCATATGGGGCTGCATATCCGCAGACGATCAGAGTGCCCATGATGACCACTGTCCACCAACAAAACTGCCTTTAATGGGGACATCAGTAGCAGAACTGGACTGTGGAGCAATGGACGAAGGTTGCCTAGTCTAATCAATCATGTTTTCTTTTAGATGAAGTGGATGGTCGGGTGCATGTGCATCATTTACCATGGGAAGAGACTGTAGTAGGATACACTATGGGAAAAAGGCAGACAGAGGCAGTTTTATGCTCTGGCAATGGTCTGCTGGGAAACCTTGGGTCCCTGCATTCATGTGGATGTTACCATAACACATAACACCTTTGTGGCAATGGTGTTCCCTGTTGGGAGTGACCTCTTTCAGCAGGAAAATGCACTGTGCCACACTGCAAAAACTGTTCAGCAATGGTTTGAGGAGCATAACAAAGAGTTTACGGTGTTGCCTTGTCCTCCTAATGTCCCAGATCTTAATATTATTGAGCATCTCTGGAATGTGCTGGAACAACAAATCCAATGCTTGGTGACTGTGGTGGTGTTTTGAAATGGTGGCTGAGCGTGTGTGTGGGGAAGTGGAGGTGATGTGATAGGGTTATTGTGTGTGTGGGGGAGGGAGTGATGTAACAGTGTGACTGCGTGTGTGGGTAGTGGGAGAATGTAATAGGGTGACTGAATGTGTGTGTGGAGGAGAGTGTGACAGGGTGACGTGTGTGAGGGAAAGGGGTGATGTGGCAGGGTGATTGAGTGCGTGTGTGGGGGTGATGTGACAGGGTGACCCAGTGTGGGTGAAGGGTTGACTGTGACAGGGAGTCTGAATGTGTTGGGGGGGAGGTGATGTGACAGGATAAGTGTGTAGGAGGTAAATTGTATGTGGGGAGACTTATTTTCCTATTCAGCATCCCACACATTGTCTTTTATTGTTTTTTTTTTTATTAGGAATCTATTCTGCATACCTTTTAGCAGTGAATGCGGCTCTGTTCCTTATTCCCTGGTGGTCCAGTGGTTTCCCTGTTGCTCTGAGTTAGAGAGCAGCCACAGAGTGAGCAAAGCAGCGCAGTGCAGGGAAATCTCTAGATCTTGATACCAGCCCTTGCTGTGCAGGGGGTTGCTGGGGAGCTGGCGAGAGCTGACACTTGACAGGTAGCACCTGTTCTGCTTTCAGAACAGACAAATACATTTGCAATGGTTGTAATCATGTATTCACAATTGCGGGCTATGGGTGAAGACCCTGGCAATCGTATATAGAGTACGTACTTGTGTACGAGTGCAGCATTGAATGGAGTTAATAAATAACTTAAAACATTTCTTGCCTGTTTATATCAACTAATCAGAACTGAAATTGAACCACATCATTTTTAAAGCACAGCTGTAATTTTATTGTAAATTTTTTACTTAGAATCCATCATCCCACATCGCAACTATTTTACAAATAAAAAAGCCAGCTCACAAAAAAAGATGAAAAAAATTAAACATGACAAAATAAAATCAATCTGTTATCAACAGTGTCATACATGAATGCGTGAAGCAGGTTATCTCTACTTTACCGTTTGTTTGAGTGCCAATGTAGGGGCAGCAAGATTTGTTTCTTCCACTTTCTTCTTTTTTTGCTGAGCATACTGCCAAACAAAGGATTTTCTTTCTACAGTTAACAAAAAAAGAAAGCCATGCAACGTTTACATCTGTATATTGGTAACCAAGTCAGATTCCACTGGCAGTAGCTAACTAACTGGACTCAACAGAAAACTAAACCTAGAATGAATGACCCTGGCTATCTCCCACACCCACATGGTAACAGCAAGCATTAAACAGTATTACTGCTGGTCTGTTTCCCTCAGTAGCTGCAGTCAAAGTATCTTCCTATATGTAAGTATTGATTGTCTTTCTTTACTTCCTTTTTAACTTTGTTGGTTAGTTCATTTGTCAGTTGATCTGTGAATAAAAAATCAACATTTACTGTCTTTCTCTTTCGCCATTAATTATCTTGTTTTTTTCCTCTTGATTAGGCTGGACATACAGTCCACCTTAGTGGACACACTTCTCCTCCACCATGCTTATTTTCCCCACCAAAATAAACAGCTTCTTCTCCATCCAATCGCCTTTATTTTTGGTGCCAGGAAAGGTATTTCAAATCAAGAATATAAACAAGTATTTGTTCAAGTTCCCCCTTGATTTGGGCTCATGGCGGCTTGGAAATCAGAATTTCCCCCAATCGTTCTGCGTTCAGCTGAATTGCACTTTGGCTCCAAACAAATATGAATGCCTAATTGATATGATGCGGCATAAACAAACTACAAAGGAATATGGCAGGTAAAACTGACCCCCCACCCCGATATACACAGATTAGCTATAGTGTATTGTATACTATAAATAACATTACCAATGTAAAAACACAAAGAATTAAGCTGTTAGCTTCTATATATGTTATGCTGTAAAACAACAGTGGATATTTCCTCATTGCAAAGTTGCTGTTGAAGAATTCGTTTACATTACCCTCTCTTTTGGTGTCCAACTGAGAATGATATAAATATTTTATGAAGCAATCCAGCAGGTTTCTGAAGATTATATGTCTTATCAAATTGACCCTTATAATTATGTTGTCTCCTGTAACTGTGGGATACCTTTTGATTTGGTAATTCTTTTGTAAATATTGAACCACATTAAAGTATTTTCAACCATAAATCGAAAAGAAGAAAATAAAGGAATAATGTGTTAAATGCTACAAACAGGATTCACATTCCCTTCTGTTAAAAGAATTACAGACATATTATGCAATCACATTCATTTAGGAAGATGTCATAAGATAAACCACACAATGTATTCCGACTTTGATAGCCTTCATAACACAAATAAAGATGAAGCTATTTTCTTAGGTGACTCAAGGTAGCAGCTAAAGATTCCTTACTTCATTACGTGGCTTGAAAAATATAAGTATTGCAATATTTAGAATAATTGTGTTCATTCAGGAAATTCATGCATCAATATCTCTTTAATGAATTTATGTTTGGTTCGACCCATTGGTAATGTGATATAATTACCTGTGCAAAACTAACAATTCAGGGAAGGAAATAAAACATTGTCAATATCAATAACATTCTTGGGAGTGATTGCCTTTTTACAGTCATTCAAAGCAACCTATATGAGTGTGTAATTCATACAGTTAACACTGATACACTTACAGTCAGTCCTGTCCATAACAAGACCCAAAAATGGCAAGCAATAAATACATACATTAAGCCACAGCTGACGACCAGTCTTTAAAATGGCACTCTTATGCCTGCCCCCATGAAAAATTAGCATTTCTTAACAGAATCTTTATTAAATACTAATTTTGACTGTGGTATTATCACAGAAATTCAAACCCAGTCAAGTGCTATACTGAGACAAAGTAGGAACTAGTTTGTCTCTGTATATTTTCTCTGCTTGACTTTCTTAGACACTAGGAAGAGCTACAATATCAATCCTGACAGTTGGTACCAGTAACAACTTTAGGGAATTGGCAATGCCTATGGAGGATTTTGTGGTCTCCACAGGCCTCAAGGCTGTACACTAGCACATGTGAATATATCATTGACATGCACTTATTTCACTCAAATGATATGTGTAAGTACCATACTCTGCTATAAATTAGCTACAGTAGACAATGATAGTGTCATATGCTTGATAAACATCTTCATAGGCTAAAACAGAGCCATGGTCAAGTAGCTTTATATTGTGTCTTAGTAAAAGGAGGATAGTTTATTGATCCAGAGGAAGAATCGCCTGAATAAAGTGGTGGAAGTCAGGTTTGGGTGAATGTATGTTTGCAGTAGATGACTTGTTAAATTGTTTAATTGCTACATGTTGTTTCCAACAAGTTCTGTACATGGTATGAAGTCTGTTCAGCTATCATGCAGTTGAAAATGTTGTCTTCTAAGGACAACCCTGTTTTGAAATAAAATTATCTCTTCTGGAAGGTAGATTGCACAGACATGATCTTATTTTGGTGAACCTCTATTATTTAATCTTTGACTGCATTCCATTGCATTATTATTTTAGCTTTGGAAGCTATTTATAATTCCAATGTAATATAGTGAATCACCAAATTAACATAATACAGACTCAAGATAAAAAAGGAATTTCATGTTGCATGGAGATAAATTACACACATGTTTAATGGAATTCTATGTTACATTTACTTAAACATCATCATACATAAAAAAAAGTCCATTATAAAATCATCGACATCACAAAAACAAGTATTATATTTAATGTGATTAAACAAAGGTTAATCTATGTATTTGCAGTGTTTCATAGCAAAGTGCCATGTCCACTTAAAAGCACTGAAGTGTTCACGATGCTTGAAGTAACTTTGTAAATATGCATGTGGTAGGTGAATACTGCACCAAGTAACTCTTGATATGGAGACATTATGACCATAGGACATGTATTGAAATACATTTAAAATAGCTTGGCATCTTATATTTTTTTACATTTTGAGGGTGAAAGATATATCCATGTTTCATTAAAGAACTGGAAATTGGAAATATAGCATAGATGAACTCATGACTGATCAAAGATATCCTCATACTTATCAGAATGTGGTCATTGGTTACCTAATTACATAGACCTTTAGCTGATATATGGGCTGGAAAATTCATTCTAATGGTATGGTACCCTGTATGTTCTGGAAGTGATGGAAGTGAAACTTGCCAGTCTCCCTCTTTTGTGTCTTCCTTAATGTGAAGATTCATTTTGAGAGAGCTATAGGACTTTTCCGAAAGCTGCATGAGGTCTCTGGATATGAACTCATACTTTAGGTGTTCATTACTGCCTCCCCCTCTTTTAAACAGTAAATCAGCTGGAAGGAACTCAGAAAGTTTTGGATAACCCCAAACCCAGGCAGATAAGACGGAGCTGGTGCATTAAGGTGGTCAGCAAATTTTTCTAGTACATGTCTGTTTGAGACAAGGTGTTCAAGACAAAGTAGCAAGGTGTGTGTCCAAAGTGGGTATTCCCTTATCTGAAAATACATGGATAAGGACACTAGGTTAAACACCATAGGCTACAAGGAATAGACACAGTCCAGTAGAAGGTGCTTAAAATTGTAAATATATTCAAGGTAGAGCAGACTCATCTGCTCTCCGTTTGTGAGTGCTTTTCCTATCTCACTATTTACACAGCATTTGTACCTTACAAATATTATACTATATATCTTTTTGTGTCCTTTTTTATGTACTGCAATTTGGAGCTCACTTCAGAAAGACTCACTTCAGAAATATTGCTAGTGTAAGTTATATATTTATGTACTATATCACTTTGAAGTGCTTTATGCATTTTTGCACTTTATAAATCACATATTAATTGATTATTGGTACACATTATATCACTTGAGAGTGAAACTATATATTGCACTTTAATTTACACAGCTGATGCTGTTTTAAAATTGCACTTTAATTTTAGCACACCTATTCTCTGGTTTTAATGACCATGAGTATGACTGTGCTGCCTTTAGAAGGGGTAACTGAAAAAAAAATCGATAGACAGATGTGACAATGTCAATGTCATAAGATCCTCTAAGATTTACTTTTGGTAAAAATGTTGAAACCTTAATGCGGTCAAATAATTCTGTAATATGGAGAATAGGATAGGTGTTATGGACAGTAATGTGGTTCAAACCCCTGTAGTCTATGCACAGACTCAAATTCCCTTCTTTTTCCGACCCAAAAAATAATTCTTCTCCAGCTGTAGATGAGTAACAGTAGGAGGAGCTCGTGCTTCAGGCTGTAAATGAGCCGTATGTGCTAAGATTGTTGCAAAGCCTGGGTAAATTGATCCATATTGAGAATAATGCCATCCCTCCTTGCACAACATAGAGCCATTTGTTGAGATAGGTCTGCAGGCCCTGTTGTAATATCAGGAACAGTGAGAAATCTGTATGTACAGACTCAAGTAACAACAAATAGACTTTTGTGTGTCCTGGTCCTTAGAGTTGCCGGACTAACGGTGGACAGTGTCAGAGAGAATAGCTGAGGTCAAGAGGAGATCCAGATAAATGATTAAACTAGCCAAGTCAAAGGAGAACAGAGATGAGGAGCAATTAATAAACAAACAATATCAGATGCCAGAAAAAGGATACACAAAGAACATGCTCTTAGGCTATAAGAATCGCAACAGGGCAAGCTGGGGTGGAAGAGCTAAGTATACAGTCATGGGGAAAAAAAAGTACATCCTCTTTGAATTCTATATACATATAAGGACATGTGACATGTGACACTCATACACGTTATGATTAAATAGCTTGTAGAATCAAATTTAGCAGCAATAACTTGAAGTAATTGTTTTCTGTATGACTTTATCAGCCATTCTGTTCTACATTTCCTGCTGTGCATGGGATCATTGCCCTGTTGCATGACCCAATTTGGGCCAAGCTTGAGCTGTCAGAAAGACTTTAGAATACTTTGGTACACAGAGAAGTTCATGGTCACCTCAATGACTGCAAGATTACCAGGTTCGGTGGCTGCAAAACAAGCGTAAATCATCATCCTTTCACCGTGCTTGACAGTTGGTAGGAGTGTTTGTGCTGATATAGTGTGTTTGGTTTAAGCCAAGCATGGTGCTGTGCATTATGACCAAACATCTCTACTTTGGTATTGTCTATTCAATGCACATTGTTCCAGAAGTCTTGTGGTTTGTTCAGATGCAACTTTGCAAACCTAAGCTTCTCTTTTTAGAGAGAAGAGGTATTCTCCTGGCAACCCTTCCACACATACAACACTTGTTCAGTCTTTTTCTAATTATACTGTAATGAGCATTGCACGGTCTGCACCTTGGGTGACTTTGCTGGGGCATCCACTCCTGAGAAGATTGGCAACTGTCTTTTCCCCTTTTGAATAATTGTTCTCACTATAGAATGATTGGCTTTTAATTTTTTGGATATGGCTTTATAACCCTTCCCAGGCTGATGGGCAGAAACAATTGCTTCTCTATGATGCTGATGTATTTTCCCCTTGGCATATGTTAGCACTAACCTGAATGCTCCAGACAAGTAAATTGCAAAAAAAAATGGCTTTTATAGAGGCAGTCACATTTGCTGATGATCAATTAACCAAGGACATTTGATGAGCAGCACCTGTCTGCTGTTTAGTCTCTTAATTTTTATGGAAACAGTAAAGCTTTACTTGTTTGTTTTTTACACATTTTGGGTTTATTCTTGTTAAATAAGCCATGACATAGTGTAATATGTCATGTGTTGTTAATCTGAGGTTGTATTTATCTAATTTTAAGACCTGTTAAGGAAAAGATGATTAGTATTATGTTCTGATATATAAAACCATCAGATTCAAGAAACATTATTTTTCCAGTGACTGTAGGTAAAGGGGTAAAAATCTCAAGGATATGTTGGTACCAAGCCACTTTTCTAAACAGAATCAAAACAAGAAGGGTTGGCTCAACATATACGGCACTTACCAATGTGGACGCTGTGTAGCCTGCTGCTACATAGATAGAGACTCTAAGTCCATATCTGATTCATCCGGTACACAAAACATCACAATCAAACAATTCTTCAATTGTAATACATCGGGTTTAGTTTATCTTCTCACATGCAAATGTGGAAAAAAGTATGTAGGAAAAACAATACGTCCCATTAAGAGACGCATGATGGAACATATCCATTCGGTTTCATCAGACAGGGACACCCCTGTAGCTAGACACATCAGAACACACCATAGCGAAACACCAAGATGCTTTAAGTTTACTGGGGTTGAAAAGGTCACTGTGGGGAAAAGAGGAGGTGATCTTGATCTGATCCTTAAAAGAAGAGAATGCTATTGGATTCAGACATTAAACACCTTATCCCCAAATGGCCTCAATGAAGGCTTTACATTCACTCCCTTTATTGCATAATTACAGTCCTTCTAATCGATATATATTTGTTGTTTGTCATTTTAATTTGATCACATTACTAATATGTCATTTTCATGAACCAATGAGGAACCACTTATGGCTACAATATATTGTAGCCCTTCATTAATTACTGTAAATAATATGCCTTTTGAGCCCCCACAATATGTTTTCTAAAGGGGTCTCCCAACATATCTGCAATTCAGCACGAGATGGGATACCTTTAAACAGGTGCCCCTACTCCTAAGTGTGTCCCAATAGTGTATGAGTACACACTGTAGGAAATGGGTTTTTCATGCACCTCTGATTAAACTTATTATCCCCCTTGTATCCTGGATGATTTATTGACGGTATGTTCGGGTATATAGGCTCGGGTATGTAGAGGTAGGGGAGCTGATGCCATGGAAATGCAATACACAATGCGTTCCGACATCGGCACTTAGCCCCGCCTCCTTCCATCCGATTGGTGTGAACCCACGTGAGAGCCACTAATCGAAATGGTAGGCGTGCACGCTGACATCACCGCCCATACTCGCAGATGATTGGCACAAAAAATGCCGCGACTGGCATTTAAATACGGACCCGTGGTTCATTCCCTCGTTGATAGCCTTTGAGAAAGGCGCTCTTCATAGCGCCGAAACGCGTTAGGCAATGGATTTTTAAACACAAGCACTTTATTATTTTCGTTCTCACTGTTTGGGGTGTTTAACTAGGGTGAGAGGAGTAGAAGCCTGTATGGAGCTTTGTATAGGGAAGAAGTAGCTTATTCTTCTGACTGGCTTTGTCTCACTGCCGATGATTTTGTTCTAATAAGTCAGTGTTAGGCATGTTGCTACACTGACTCCAATAGCAACCCGCAGTGTAGCGGTTCATAGCCACCCATTGGGGCTTGAGGGGGCTTTTATTTACCAGCTGACAACTCTAAGAGCATGAGCCTTCTAGATATAAAAGCTAGTATGTCATGTAGTACGGATTCAAGTAGAACCCTCCAGCGTTACCACTACTAGGGGCTAAGTGTCCTTTTATCAGTACTGTGCTATGGTTCACAAGGTATTCACCTGTTCATACTAGTCTATATTAGGCATCTATTAACTCTACTGTAACCAGTTCTAGGGGCTCAGTGTACCTTTGTTAGAGGTCAATATAGCCCACACTTTACGTGTTTTCAAGGTAGCGGCTTTGTGGAGAGGCAGGGAGAACTGCAGTAACTTTATGCCCTATGTGTACACTCTAGCCAATTAGAGTAACTATTTATCACTGATCCAGCAATATCCTCTAGTGTAGCCATTTCTAGGAGCTTTAGTGTCTCCTTATTACGTTTTGGCCTTTTTCTCACTGGGGATCTATCTGCACTCAGTAGTCAGTTTGAGTGATTAGTATACTCTATTGCAACCATTCACTGGGGCACGCATTCTTTCTTATAGCTGCCTCTCTACCGGATTTCAATGCTATGTATATTAGCATTTATATTGACCTGGGTATCGGATATTTACCCTCCTCATACCCCTTGCTTTAGCTTCTTCCCTAGCTCCCCGAGCTTCGTTGGTCTCCTCTCCCCCTTATTTAAGTGTGTGCATTTCATTTTATTATTATATTTTTTATTTTTTTTTGTTCATGGTTATGTATACCAATTAAAGATTATTAACTTTTAACAGACAACAGAGATTCATATCTCATTGGTGTTTCCCAGACTTTCTGTCCGTGGTCTACACCTCTCTTTTTCCTTTATACAAATATTAGGGTTATCCCCTTTTTGAGATATAATCTGGACACACTGAATTTATCCCTTACAGAGGGCTATTTTCATTCCTTCTCTCTTTTTTTAAATATAGTCTCCTCCTTTACTATGTTGATTCCCTTTATGTATTTAAATGTTTCTATCATATCCTTTCCTCCAAGCTATACATGTTAAGATTCTTTAACCTTTCCTTGTAAGTTTTATCCTGCAATCCATGAACCAGTTTAGTAGCTGAAGTGGATATCAATCCAATTGATTGATTATTTTGTGTATCTGCCCCTGGCCAAATTAAAGAAATAATACGTGCATGCTCCCGAAGTAATTCACACCAGACACAAGTTTCAGGTTAATGAAAAACTTGAGGAATGTTTATTCAGAGGGGGTGGCATGCCCCTTATAAAGCAAAATAACATCATATGCTATGTCAGAGATAACATGGAATAATACATCAATAATTGGTTAGGGGTTAAGTGGTTGATTTATTGCTCTTCCTACCGGGTTGTCAGGATCGGGACAGGGATCCAACACGCAGAGTACAAACAGGTAGTAGGTACGTATACCGGACCTTAGAATGGCCGGACTAACGTAAGGAGTAAGCAAAGAATGGTCTAGAGACAAGCCGAGGTCGAGGGAACGAGAGAGCAGGTAAACGAGAGACAAGCCGGGTCAAAAGGGTAACAGAGGTAAGCAGAGTAGAATAAACAAGCCGGATCAGAACCAAAGAGTAAAATAGAGGTAAGAGCGCTGAGTGACTAGACTAGCTAGAACCACGACAGGGCAATGAACCAATACACAAAACCTCATTATATAAACTGGTTCCAGATAGATGATCACGCCCCCGACGAGTCCTGATTCGAGCTCAGGACTGATTGACAGGTCGGAACGGCTAATCGTCATGACGTCGGCTACTAGAGCCGCGTCATAAAAGGAGGCGGATCAGAGGCGTCCGGCGTGTAAACGGCCGAAATGACCGCGAGGAACGAGTGAGTCAGTTCCTCTGAGAGGACGGAATTCTCAGTATCTCACCTCCTCTGAGGTAGAGACAACAGGTACCCTGACAGTACCCCCCCTCTCAGAAACGCCCACCGGGCGGAAGGAACCGGGACGAGACGGAAACCGGGAATGAAAAGCCCTGCGGAGGCGAGGAGCATGCACCTCCTCCTGGACCACCCAGGGCCTCTCTTCCGGACCATATCCTTTCCAGTCCACAAGATATTGTAACCTCCCCCGAGAAATTCGAGAATCGAGGATGGAGTTGATCTCATACTCCTCCTGGCCCTCAACCTGAACAGAGCGAGGGGAGGGTACAGCGGAGGAAAACCTGTTACAAACTAGAGGCTTCAACAAGGAAACATGAAAGGAGTTGGGGATGCGCAAGCCAGGTGGAAGAGCAAGGCGATACGCAACGGGATTAATTTGAGTCAGAACCTTGTAAGGACCAATGAAACGAGGCGCAAATTTCATAGAGGGAACCTTCAAGCGAATATTTCTGGTACTCAGCCACACCCTATCCCCTGGAATAAAAACCGGAGCCGCCCTTCTACGCTTGTCTGCGTGTCGTTTGAACAACGTGGAATTATGAAGGAGAATTTGTCGAGTCTGATCCCACAACTTCTTCAAATTGGCAACATGGACATCAACCGACGGTACCCCTTGGGAAGGGGAAACCGAGGGAAGAATAGGAGGATGAAAGCCATAGTTCATGAAGAAGGGGCTAGAACGAGTAGAGTCACAAACGAGATTGTTGTGTGCAAACTCCGCCCAAGGAATCAGACCGACCCAATCATCCTGGTGTTCGGAAACAAAACAACGCAAATATTGCTCAATCTTTTGGTTGGTGCGTTCAGCAGCTCCGTTAGAGTGGGGATGATATGCAGTAGAGAAATTCAGTTTGATACCCAATTGAGAACAAAAGGACTTCCAAAAACGGGAAACAAATTGGGAACCTCTATCAGAGACAATTTCGGAGGGTATACCATGTAAACGAAAAATCTCTCTTGCGAATATCTCAGCCAATTCGGGAGAAGACGGAAGTTTAGGTAATGGTACGAAATGAGCCATCTTAGTAAACCTGTCAACCACCGTGAGAATAACAGTCTGTTTTTTAGAAATAGGTAAATCGACAATGAAATCCATAGCCAGACAAGACCATGGTCTCTCGGGGATCTCCAAGGGGTGCAAGAGCCCACAAGGAAGCGTATGAGGTTGTTTAGTCTTCATACAGACCTCACATGCCCCGACGAAATCCTTAATATCCTTACGTAACGAAGGCCACCAGAAATCTTTAGAAATCAAGGAACACGTCTTGCGTATGCCAGGATGCCCAGCCACTTTGCTGTTGTGAAAGCATTGCAACAGTTCCGGTTGAAGTTCAGGAGGAACGAAGTGCCTTGCCCCGGGGGCCTGTCTGGGGGCTAGATGCTGCGCTTTCATGATCTCGGCAAGCAACGGAGAGTGTATCCTGAGATTCGTGTTGGCGATAATATTGCACTTGGGAACTACAGATGACAAAACCACCTCAGATACAGTAGAAGGTTCATGTTGGCGAGACAAAGCATCGGCCTTAGAGTTCTTAGAACCAGGTCTATAGGTGAGCACATAATTGAAATGAGTGAGAAATAAGGACCAACGAGCTTGCCTGGCGGATAAGCGCTTGGCTTCCCCAATATAAGACAAGTTTTTGTGATCCGTTAGAATAGTAACAGGGTGCAAGGTCCCTTCCAATAAATGTCTCCACTCCTTTAAGGCCATAATAACCGCTAATAGTTCCCTGTCACCAATGTCATATCTGCTTTCAGGCCCAGACAATTTTTTGGAAAAAAACCCACATAGATGTAATGGTTTATCCACACCTAATCTTTGAGACAAGATAGCACCTATACCCGTCTCCGAGGCGTCTACCTCGAGTAGAAAAGGCAAAGACGTGTCAGGGTGAACCAAAATCGGTGCTGAAGAGAAACGATCCTTGAGTGTTTTGAAAGCAACGAGAGCTTCAGTAGACCAAGTCTTAGTGTCAGCCCCTTGTCTAGTCATATTAGTAATAGGCGCAATAATAGACGAGTAACCTTTAATGAAGCGCCTATAATAATTAGAGAATCCAATAAACCTCTGAATGGCCTTGAGTCCCCTGGGAAAAGGCCAATCTAAAATAGACTGGAGTTTAACCGGATCCATCTTAAACCCGTCCCCAGAAATAACGTACCCAAGGAAGTTTATCTGAGACTGGTCAAAACTACACTTCTCCAATTTGCAGTATAATCCATGTTGTAGAAGTTTGCGCAATACCCTTCTGACTTGTCTGTGATGAGTCTCAATCTCACTAGAATGTATAAGTATATCATCTAGGTATACGATAACGCAATCATGTTGAAACTCCTTAAGAACCTCATTAATCAGATCCTGAAATACAGCTGGTGCATTACAGAGACCAAAAGGCATTACCGTGTACTCATAGTGCCCGTAACGGGTATTGAAAGCTGTTTTCCACTCGTCTCCCTGTTGGATTCTCACCAAGTTATACGCCCCTCTGAGATCTAACTTGGTGAAAATTTTGGAACCCTTTAAACGATCAAAGAGCTCAGTAATCAAAGGAATCGGATAGGCATTTCTAATAGTTATTTTATTCAATCCCCGATAATCAATACAAGGCCTTAATGTACCATCTTTCTTATTCACAAAAAAGAACCCGGCCCCGGCAGGAGAGGAGGATCTCCTAATGAATCCCTTGTCCAGGTTCTCACGAATATACTCCTCTAAGACTAGGTTCTCCTTAGTAGATAAAGGATATACCGTGCCCCTCGGAGGCATGGTACCGGGCAAGAGTCTGATCTTGCAGTCAAAGGACCTGTGTGAAGATAGAGTGTCAGCATTCTTCTTGTCAAAGACTGCCCTTAAATCCAGGTATAGGGGTGGTATTTGTAAGTCAGAAGACTGGGTAGAATTAACCAGTGTGTCAGCTACGCAAACCGGTGAGACCTTCTGTAAGCACCTGTCTCGGCAACCCTGGCCCCAAGAGATTATTTCACCCAATTCCCAATCGATAATGGGGTTATGTTTCTTAAGCCAAGGATACCCTAAGACTATAGGAACAGAAGGGGATGAAATGAGCATAAGAGATATACCCTCCTCGTGTAGGATACCAACAGTTAAGTTAACAGGTAAGGTCTCATGAGAAATAACAGGTTCAGATAATGGTCTACCATCTATGGCCTCAACGGCCAAGGGTGTCTCCCTTAGCTGGGATGGGATAGAGTGTTTAGTGAGGAAGGTTCGGTCAATGAAGCTTTCAGCAGCTCCGGAGTCTATCAACGCCATGGTATTAAGTACTCCCTTCTCCCAAACTAAAGAAACAGGTAGTAGAAGCCTATGATCTTTATAGTCATGTATAGAGGACAAGATAGAAACACCCAAGGCCTGTCCTCTGGAGGAACTTAGGTGCGAGCGTTTCCCGGGCAGTTAGGACAATTTAGGCGTAGGTGACCTCTTGCTCCACAATACATGCACAACCCCTCCCTTCTCCTGTACTGTGTCTCCTCTTCTGAGAGACGAGTATTGCCTATCTGCATAGGTTCTGGAAGCGCTAACGTTGTAGATTCAGGACTTTGAAATGTGGGAGCTAGTCTAAAGGAAGGTCTACGGGTTCTATCTCGAGTGTTCTGTCTCTGTCTTAACCGTTCATCAATTCGTGAAATAAAAGAAATTAAATCTTCCAAATTTTAAGGAAGCTCTCTTGTGGCAACCTCATCTAGAATTTGGTCTGATAGTCCGTTTAGAAATACGTCCATGTAAGCCTGTTCATTCCACCTGACTTCTGCTGCCAGGGATCTGAACTCTAAGGCATAATCAACAAGGGTTTGGTTATGTTGTCTAAGACGTAACAGTAGTCTAGCAGCATTAACCTTTCTACCTGGAGGATCAAAAGTCCTTCTAAAAGCAGTAACAAAGGCATTATAATTATAGACTAACGGATTATCATTCTCCCACAAAGGGTTAGCCCATCTCAAAGCTTTATCAATGAGTAGTGTGATTATAAATCCAACTTTCGCCCTATCTGTAGGGTAGGAGCGGGGTTGTAATTCGAAATGAATACCTATCTGGTTTAAAAAACCTCGACACGTATCCGGAGAGCCACCATAACGTACAGGAGGAGTTATACGAGATGAAGCACCTACTGTGGCTACCTCTAGGCCTGAACTTACAGGAGAGACGGAAGCAGTACGCATCTCTTCTGATTGGTTACTAGAACGAGATAGTAAGGCTTGCAATGCTAGAGCCATCTGGTCCATTCTATGATCCATAGCCTCAAATCTAGAGTCAGGAGAACCGACCTGAGTGTTTGTACCTGCAGGATCCATGGCCCTGTCGTAATGTCAGGATCGGGACAAGGATCCAACACGCAGAGTACAAACAGGTAGTAGGTACGTATACCGGACCTTAGAATGGCCGGACTAACGTAAGGAGTAAGCAAAGAATGGTCTAGAGACAAGCCGAGGTCGAGGGAACGAGAGAGCAGGTAAACGAGAGACAAGCCGGGTCAAAAGGGTAACAGAGGTAAGCAGAGTAGAATAAACAAGCCGGATCAGAACCAAAGAGTAAAATAGAGGTAAGAGCGCTGAGTGACTAGACTAGCTAGAACCACGACAGGGCAATGAACCAATACACAAAACCTCATTATATAAACTGGTTCCAGATAGATGATCACGCCCCCGACGAGTCCTGATTCGAGCTCAGGACTGATTGACAGGTCGGAACGGCTAATCGTCATGACGTCGGCTACTAGAGCCGCGTCATAAAAGGAGGCGGATCAGAGGCGTCCGGCGTGTAAACGGCCGAAATGACCGCGAGGAACGAGTGAGTCAGTTCCTCTGAGAGGACGGAATTCTCAGTATCTCACCTCCTCTGAGGTAGAGACAACAGGTACCGTGACACGGGTGTGATGTCACTGGTTTCTTGCGGGTCTCCCCCGTATTCTAGCGCCATCTTGTTAGTGAGGGTGTTAGTCAATGTCAAAGGGAAACTCCCTGGCCCTGGCGGCCATTTTAGGTAAATCACATATAAACGAAAAAATAGATAGTGTAGCGCTTCTATAGATATACAATAAAAGTAGTAGTTACCTAAAAGGTAGATGGTAGTCTACACCCAAAATACAGACTTATGCAAGTAATAGGTCAAATGGGATCAGGTTCTGTAATAATGTAAAAAAATATCCACATAGTGTAAAATCGTACTAATATAAAATGTATATAAAAGTAAACATAGGAACACTCACAAACATAGAGCTATAAACCTAGCTCTGGTGTGGATGGCTTCGGGTCCGTTTAGGCGACCCACCCCTATATTGGAATGTTGTGTGTGGTCCTAAGAAAATGGAAACAAAAAGGAGACCGCAATAGGGTAGCACAGTATGTATCCAAAGTATGGTGGAGAGGTGTGTAAGAATTATACTTACAAACCTAGAGCCCCTATGGCTCTGCAGTCTTGTGATGTGTAGTAAGGGACTACACTCCCTAAGATGCAAAGAGTCACCGGTCACCAGGATGAAAAGAAAAAACTTGCTTTTATTTGTTACACTTTAAATAGGTAAAACAATAAAAACGGAACAATGTCCACAATAAAATCCCAGGACGCGTTTCACTACAGCGTGTAGTTTCCTCAGCTGGGTTGAAGAGCAAATGCATCCTCCTGGTTTGCCGGTCTGTGTTTAAATACCTTCTTTAATTGACGGATGAGGATTAGGTGTGCTTCGTGCCTCTACGTAATTACCACGATCAGGTAAAACGTATGAGGTGCAAGCCTCTAACCTCTGACGTCGTATGCGGATCAAGCCTCTTTCTCATGAATGTGAGGTCACGAAAGTCTTTAGTGGAGAAGTTCGTAGGAAAGGATGGGAACTGATCCTTATAAAATTGATTTCTGTTCGTTCAGAGACTCATCATGTCCAATAAATGATGTTTGTAATAGACCAAAAGGAACAAAGGAAAAGAAATGTGTATTATTAATTAGAAGCTCTGCTCGTGTTTATAATCAAGAGCATAGAGAAACGTGCAAAGAATATGCGTGTGATTAGATCATTCACATTATAATTTTTTGTTAGCGATACATAACATACAGGAAAGAATGTGTCACAAGATATGTAATATTTAAAACGTAGCGAAGGAGAAATACTTGAATCCCAAAAAAGGATTTGTGATTAAATAGTCAATATTAATTATCTAAAATGATGAATCCATCTAGAATAATATTGGTAATGATGGTTTTCCATAAGTGATAAATGGTGACACAGTAATGTGTAGTCTCTAGTACCCCGATCCATATACGAACAAAGACGAATATGTATCAAAGTACTAATGGAATAATATATGTGTGTGAGGTAGATGGCAAAATAATCATGAAAGTGCATGATAATACACAGAAAGTGCATGATGATACATAGAATTAACATGATAAATCTGTGAATATTTTTATAATTCACAACAACAGAAATGTGGTGGAAATACAAAGCAACAGATTTATCCATAAAAGAAGTACAGTTGAGGGAAGAACTTTCACAAATTTAAGCATGGGTGTAAATACAAAGCAGCAAAACTTGTCCGTAAAAGCAACATAATGGGTATACGGTTAGGGAGAACTTCTACAAATTTAAGCATGGATGTATGTAATAACATCAAATGTCAAACTTCTGCTGAAATACAATAATGTGGATGGGACTTTAATTGTGGTAAAAATATGTACATAAGAAGTGGCTAAAATACATAAGTAAAAAGGGCTTATGAAAAAGAACTATAGGAAATGGCAGAGTTCAAAATCGGCATTTAGTCCGTGGGGGATTAGAGTGTTCATATTGTAGATCCATTCCATTTCAGTCTGGCCTATTCTTTTGTTAAAATCCCCTCCTCTCCAGTTCTTTTCTACTTTTTTCACACCCATAAAAGATAGACCTTTTGGATCTTGGTTGTGAAAAAGTTTAAAATGGTGTGAGACGCTATGGTTGTCGTATCCCCTCTGGATATTACGGACATGTTCATTGATCCTAACATAAAGGGTTCTAGGAGTTCGACCTATATATTTTAGATCACACGGACATTTTAAGAGATAAACAACATTCTTAGAATGACAGGTAACAAAATCCTTTATATATACAAATTTATCTTGATTATTCTTAATTTTCTGGTTAGTTCTCTTATTGTTGCCTGTTTTCTTGCAGGCTATACATTGTCCGCAACCGTAAAAACCTTTTTCGTTATTAAAAATTGTTATTCTGGGGTTTTTATTCTTTTCTCTAATGAAACTATGTACCAGGGAGCTTCTTAGATTTTTCACGCCTCTGTGGATGAATTTAGGTTTACTGGATAGAAAGGTTTTTAAAACTGGATCCTGTAGGAGAATGGGCCAATATTTAGCTATGGTTCTACGTACTTGGTAGTTCTTCGTATTAAAATTGCAAATGAAAGGGACCTCATTAGTGGACTTAGGATTTTTCTCCTTGTAACTTAACATCTCTTTTCTGTCTTTATTACCTATTTCTGTTCTAGATAGTTCTAACTTTTTTTCATCATAGCCTTTGTCTAAAAAGTCATTCTTAATTTTGGAAGATTGAATTTTGTAATTTTCCAAATCAGTGCAATTGCGGCGAATACGTTGAAACTGTCCTTTTGGAGCATTTTCTAACCAAGGGGTGTAGTGGCAGCTTATACGTTCTATAAAACTGTTACAGTCAACTGTTTTAAAATGATTTTTAGTTAGTACTTTCCCATTTTCGATATATATATTTAAATCCAAAAACGTTACTTCCCTGTTGCTCCATGTGCTCGTCAAATTAATGCCCCATGTATTCCGATTTAGGAATGTAAGGTATTCTTCTAAATCTGTTGTATCTCCCTTCCAAATGAAAAGGATATCGTCAATGTACCTGCCATAGGAGACCAAGTTCCCCTCCCAGCTATGGTGGCCATAGACGAAAGTCTCCTCCCATAGTGCCATAAAAAGATTGACATAGCTGGAGGTGAACTTGGTCCCCATGGCAGTCCCATTGACTTGGAGAAAAAACTCTTCCCTAAACCAAAAAAAGTTATTCTTTAAAATAAGACTAATACCCTCCACAATATAGTCAATTTGTGCAGGTAAAAATTCCGTTGAGGAATCTAAAAAGTGCTGGACGGCTCTACAGCCATAGTCGTGGGGAATACTGCTATACAAAGCTGAAACATCACATGTTACTAGGGTATAGTCATTTTCCCATTTGAAATCTTCTAAAAGTTTTAAAATGGAGATAGTATCCTTAATGTAAGATTTGGTTTTATGCACCAAAGGCTGTAATAAAACATCAATATATTGCGATAGCTTGCTTGAAATAGCATCTATTCCTGCGATAATGGGTCTACCTGGAGGATGAGTTGCATTCTTATGAACGTTAGGTAGAAAATAAAAAACAGGGATCTTTGGATATTTAATATTAAGAAAATTGAATTCTTTTTTGTTTAAAATACCTTCTTGTAGGCCTTTCTCAAAAAATTCCAGAAATATTTTATTTATTTCTTCACTGGGGTTTTTTGTCAATTTCCTATACGTATTTAGGTCATTTAAAATCCTATCCGCTTCTGTATAGTAAAAATCTTTCGTCATTAATACAATCCCCCCCCTTTATCGGCAGGTTTGATCACCAAGTCTGTATTCGTTTTTAGTTCTTTGAGGGCTATTCTTTCTGCTATTGATAAATTGTTGCAAAATTTATCCTTAGTGGGCATTTTATTTAAATCTGACATAACCATTGTTTCAAATGTGATCATCTTATCTGATATCATTTGTTTAGGAAAAAACAATGATTTATTTTTTAATTCCGTTTGTTTAAACAAGGGTCTGCTCTCTAGTTCTTTTCTCTCCATAGGGTTTTTTAAAAAGAATTTTTTCAGACATAGATTCCGCTTAAATTTATTGAGGTCAATATACATCTCGAAATGGTTTAGTCCTTTATTGGGAGCAAATTTTAATCCCTTATTCAAAACCCTATTGTGGTGAGTATCTAGGACTAAGTAGCTAAGGTTAACGATACCTTTACATGTTGTTTCTAGTATCTGTCTCTCCTTTCTCTGTTGTATAGCTCGCCCTCCTCTTGTTCCCCTTCCTCCGAAACTCTTCTCCTTTTTGAGTGTGTAAGGTTTGAATCGGGGTTCCTTTTGTGTCGGCCTTTGATTTTGCTCTGCCAAAAAACCTCTTCCTCTTTTTGGTTCTCTAGAATTTCGAAACGATTCTGTATCGGGATATGGCT
This sequence comes from Pelobates fuscus, assembly GCF_036172605.1. Lineage (NCBI taxonomy): Eukaryota > Metazoa > Chordata > Amphibia > Anura > Pelobatidae > Pelobates > Pelobates fuscus. The sequence continues at coordinate 325,169,304 of NC_086317.1, read as the reverse complement.
CTCCTTACTGGGAGTAGTTATGGATTTCGATCTATAGGGAGGTGAACGTCTATTTCTGTCTGGTTCTGTCCTATTTCTAGTCGGGTAATCCCTTGGAATTTCCCTTTTATTTCTTTGGTATACTCCTTCTCTTAATACTTTTCCCCGAGGGGAAATGTATGGATTATATCCTCTCTGTGGGTTTTTTTTATTTCTAAAATCTGTATTATCCCTTCTATATGGTTCTCTTCTGTTCCTGAAATCTTGATGGTCTCTCCTATAGGAATCTTTTCTGTATTTGGAGGTATGGTAAAGTTCATTCCTATGGGGTATGTAATTCGTGTTTGATTTATAGGAATAATCTTCTCTTCCTTCAGGTAACTGTGGTCTCTCAATAGATCTTTGTCTGTACCTCGTAATAGGGGTGTTGTCTTGTGTCTTTTTATGTGAAAAAGATCTTACTTGTTTTAATTTGTAATCTTTCACATCTCTTAAATATTTTCTTTTTTTGGTCTCAATAATATCTCTCTTTAATTTGTCAAGGTTTCTCTCTATTTGTTGGGAGGTATCTTCAAATTCCTGTTGGTTCAGAGTGTTTAGAAGGATATTTTGGCATTTATTTATTTCTAAATCGATTTCTTTTAGGTTCTCCCTCCTTCTCTTGATTATTAGCTTTATGCTGGTAACGGAAAAACTTTCTAACATGTCGTTCCATTCCTCCATAAAACTACTTACATCACGGTCAAAAGTAGGTGTTTTAAAATACCTTAAACCTCTTGGTGTTATATTTTCATTAATGTATTTCTCTAAAGTCACTAGTTACCATTTTATCTTAATTTCTTTCTGTAGTAGTTTCTCTAACTGGATATTTGTTTTAGATGTTTCTTCTGTATATTTACATGCTGTTCTATCTGTCCAATTTGACATTTCTGCTTCCATAGTAACCTGAGTATTTTTTCTTTTATCAAATAATGCCATATTAGTGGCAGCTGCTAGGTACCAATAGATGGGAATTTATACAATATAGTACAAAAAAAGAGAGAACAGGTACCAGCGCTAGTATATGAAACAAATATTTACAAGATGTATATACAATGAAAATATGAATAAGCAGCTTATCTTCATATTTTCATTGTATATACATCTTGTAAATATTTGTTTCATATACTAGCGCTGGTACCTGTTCTCTCTTTTTTTGTACTAAATCTTATATAAAGCTGGATAATACTGATTGAAACTACATAAAGTAAATAGACATTTTACTAACTTAAATCAGGTTAATATTTCATGTCCACAACAGTAGCCCTTTTCTGAACTTTCTCCAAAGTATCCTTCTGGAGATACGGTCTCCAGTACTGCGTACAATACTCCAAGTGAGGTCTCATCAGTGTTCTGTACAATGGCATGAGCACTTCGCTCTTTCTACTGCTAATACCTCTCCCTATATAACCAATCATTCTGCTAGCATTTCCTGCTGCTCTATTACATTGTCTACCTACCTTTAAGTCATCTGAAATAATTACCCCTAAATCCCTTTCCTCAGATGTTGCGGACTTTATCAAATATCCTATACTCTGCCCTTGTGTTTTTACGTCTGAGATGCATTATCTTGCACTTATGCACATTAAATGTCAGTTGCCACAACTCTGACTATATTTCTAGTTTACCTAAATCATTGCCATTTGGCTCATCCCTCCTGGAACATCAAAACTGTTACATATCTTAATATCATCAGCAAAAAGACATACCATACCATCAAGACCTTCTGCAATATCACTAATAAAAATATTAAAGAGAATGGGTCCAAGTACAGATCCCTGAGTTACCCCACTGGTGACAAGATCATATTCGAATATACTCCATTGACTACAACCCTCTGTTGCCTGTCACTCAGCCACTGCCTTACCCATTTAGCAATATTGGAATCCAAACTTACAGATTGCAATTTATTGATAAGCCTTCTATGTGCAACAGTGTCAAAAGCTTTACTTAAATCTAGGTAAGCAATGTCTACTGCACCTCCCTGATCTATTATTTTAGTTACCCAATCAAACAAACAAAAAAACTTTGGAGTGGAGTATTTGGCTTGAGACTTGATAAGAAATGTGTGAGTAATAAAAAGGAAAGGATTCATTGAGCATAAAAAGTTTGTGGTAGTCTGGAAATGATGGACTCCTGCAAAACATAGATTCACTCTTCTTTTTGTTCAATGTAACACTCTTTTGCTTTCAATCAGCTTTATTGTATTATATTTAAATAAAATACATTCACAGTAGCATTTCTTTTGATTAATTATAACAATCTAGAGTCCATAGCTATTTCTTTACTATATGAGGTTTATCAACAAATTATAACAAACTCCAAAACATAAACACCAGTATTACTATGTGCAACCTATTAAGTGCTCGATATGAATGCAAAAAAAACCCTAATCCTAGACAAACAAAAATTAAATCCTATTTGATCATCTCTGGATGTTTAACTTATTGACATGTAATTCGATCTCAGTGTAAACTAAATCAATGTCAGTTTAAGCTTGTTAAACATGAAGCCAATTCTTACAAGATTAGTAAATGTAATCTCCTCTGGGATACTAATTGGCAGTGTTAAACACACATATTCGAGTTGCATTATATTTTATGTTTTTTTTTTACACAGCTAAGATTTCTTGTGACATATTATTATTATTTTTTAATTTTACATAGTTTCAGTTAAGCAGTTTTGTAGTTTTGCTGCCTGTGGTATTATTTCACAGTTGAATGTCTTTATGTCTTTAATAATGATAAATTCATGTACTTTACACATTTGAGATTTTTGAGTGCTGTTTTCGTTCCATTTAGTGCATAGCCAAAATAAAATCCAAACTGCAGCCCACCCCTTCTGTAAAGTAAAGATTTTTAAATATGATTTAGCTCAGTCGAAAATGCTTTTTCCTTCTGCTCAGCTTAAAAAAAAAACCAAAACCCACAAAATCTAAACTTTCAACAAAAGAAAATGATATCGATCAAAGGTAATTTGCTCAAACTGCAGAACTGAAACATTTTAGACACTTAAGATTTTGTTTCACACAATTGTAAATTAAGCCTACTATGCAAAGAGAAGACACCTGCAATAGTTAAGGCAGAACTCGCTTCTGCGAATTTTAATAAAATGCTTGTGAGGACTGAAAGAAATTTCCACTAAAATACTGTAACATACCTAAAAAAGAACAATAAGTTACAAGATGATAAATTTAGAAAAATGACCAATTGTTTTAAAAATTCTTGACATTAAATTGTAACTCTAGTCACACCATGGGACTGAACTGCTAACAGAAAAAAAAAACATTTTTTGTACAAACTATTATCTTTATACTAGTAGAACATTGAAACGTTAATTATGTACATGGACAACATTTTAGCTCAGACAACATAAGATGCCATTTTGGATTATTTTTATGCAATGTTGGCTTTCTAAAATATAGCAAAAATCAACACACTAAAACAAAATATCACCCATACTGAAAACCCTTTTTGCCTGAAGGATCAATGAAACATTTAAATTTGTGGTAAACATTCTGTATTAAGAAGGTCAGAACGCCAATGAAGTAACAAACTTATACCTACTGTGATAGATGTTTCTACTTAGGTAGGTAATATGATGCATATATAACATATACAGCATACAAGGTCTGTCTGGGAAGTATGCAGCCTTGTAATATGACAAATAGAGACATTTTTGAAGAAGACACAAGATACAAGAAACATTGTACACAGGACAATGACACCTCAGACCTTTATATATAGAATCGGTTACAGAACTACAACACATGTCCTACTTAAAATGAAAGGCAAATGTCCACATAATTGATAGTGAACAAAATTGATTAAGACAATAGTTGCTAAACAGGGCTTCCAATCTTGTCACTACGCGCTACTCACCAAAATACCAGTCATTACTTTTACAAGGTTATTATCTAAAGTGAGCAGTCGACATGTATTCAAATTAAATTTCAAATGTAAGGCTTGAGTACCTCAACTCAAAGTTTGGCTAATTTGACCTTAGAGTTCCAATTCTTTAAATTCACTTTGCATTCTTATTTTAGATCAGGGGTTTGCAACATTGGTCTCTCCAGATGTTGTAGACTACATCTCCCCTGATGCTTTACCAGCATTACAGCTATAAGAGTATCATTGGAGATGTAGTTCACAACATATTATTATTATTATTATTATTATTTCTATTTATATAGCGCCAACAGATTCCGTAGCGCTTTACAATTTTATTAGAGGGGGGATTTAACTTTAAATTGGACAATTACAAGAAAACTTACAGGAACAATAGGTTGAAGAGGACCCTGCTCAAACGAGCTTACAGACTATAGGAGGTGGGGTATTAGAAACATTAGGACAGGAAATATCAAGTAGGAGTGTAGCAGAGCTGGAGGAGAGAGTAAAGCACTGTCCCATAGGAGAGAGCAAGAGACAGGTATGTAAGGTACAGATTACTCTGGGAGGCCATAAGCTTTCCTGAAGAGATGGGTTTTAAGGCCCTTCTTAAATGATTGAAGACTAGGGGAGAGTCTGATGGTGGTAGGCAGGCTATTCCATAGGAGAGGAGCCACCCGCGAGAGGTCCTGCAAGCGCGAGTTGGCAAGCGCCAAGCGCGAGTTGAATAAAGGCAAGCAGTGACACGTTGCAGGACGGCAGGGGAGAGGTCCAGGTCAAGAGGTATATCTGAGTGTCATCAGTGTACAGGTGGTAGTGGAATCCAAAAGAGGCAATACGTTTTCCAAGAGAGGCAGTATAAAGAGAAAATAGAAGGGGACCAAGGACAGAGCCTTGAGGAACTCCAACCGAGACAGGACGAGGGGAGGAGGTATCCTTGGAAAAGGAGACACTGAATGAGCATTGGGAGAGATAGGAGGAAAACCAAGAGAGGACAGAGTCACAGAGATCGAGCGATTGAAGAGTTTGAAGGAGGAGAGCATGATCAACGGTGTCAAAGGCAGCAGGCAGAGAGGTCAAGGAGAATTAATATGGAGTAGTGACCTTTGGATTTAGCGGAGATTAGGTCATTCGTCACTTTGATAAGAGCGGTCTCAGTAGAGTGGAGTAGGCGGAAGCCAGACTGAAGAGGGTCAAGGAGAGAGTTGGAATTAAGGAAGCGAGACACACGGGTAAAGACATCATAGCTTTCCAAAAGCTATGATGAGAAAGGGAGCAGGGATATGGGACGATAGTTAGAGGGGGAGGATGGGTCAAGAGATGTTTTTTTTAGGATAGGTAATACAGTGGCATGTTTAAGGTCAGCAAGAACAGTGCCAGAAGAGAGAGAGCAGTTAAAGATGTGTGTTAGGGTCATAAATATAACAAAAGGTGTAGCGCTACATACAATTTGAAATACGTTCTAAACTCTTTAGTTGTCGCTCCCGAACAAAATTCACTGAATCAATGGTATAAGAATCTTATTATATTACTAAGCTTACAGCCAAGCTCAGGGATATACGCTCTCAGGTCCGTAAAGGCGACCTTTCCCCTTCTTGTATCCGATAGACGTATCTCACGCTGTGGCTATAGCTCAAGCAGAAACATATATGGTGCAATATACTCTGGAATCCGTATTGGTATAAAAAATATATGTAATATACTCACAAGTGTGGAGCCACTCTAATAGGCTCTTTAACAGCGCGCTGTGCAGTTAAGGACAACACACCTATATAGCAGGAACCAATAGCCCAATATAAAAAAAAAAAATTATTAAGGTATTTTGAGTTTAAAATTCTAATGGCCAATTAGAATATATAAAAACACTTATACTTCAAAAACAATTAAATAAGAATTATATTCAAAAAAGAGCATAAAGGTGATAGATAGTATTGAAGTCCCCAGGACGCGTTTCGCCAAAATTCTGTCGGCTTCCTCAGCTAGGTAAAAATCACAATACAATCCTCTTTCCTTCAGGAGTCCTGCTAATATACCTTGTCCATAATTTTGAGCGCAGCGTTCAGCTCTCTTTTGGCGCCCTGGTACTCCTTCTTTCTCCGCCGGCACCGAATGCGTTCCAAGCCTCCTTCTCATTGCGGTTCACTTCCGCGTATGACGTCATCAAAATTTTAACTCTATGAGTCCTGCGGTCTCCCCAACCTCAGTCTCCCTTAGCGAATGTATGTTAGTGTCCATAATATAATTGCCGGGGCAAAAAAGGATAATTTAAGATTAAGAAAACAATAACATAGAAAATCTTCATAACAAACAAATCTCCCCCTTATAAATGCATTGTAAAAACGCTATATGCAACATTTTCGACCATAACATATATTAATAGTGTATTATGAGAAAGCTGTATATCACAATTTCAACCATAAAATCCGAAAGTAATTAATTATAAAAAGACTATATGTCTCAATTCCAACCTTAAAATACCATCTTAATTCAATAGTGTTATGCTCGTATTTCTGCCAATCAAAAAATGTATATCTTTCATATAAAGCAGATTTATCCCATATTCCTCTATTTAGCAAGATCTCCACTTAACATTTAAATATCCATTTAATCATAGTGGGTTATTTACTCTGATCCTAATTGTACACAAACTATCTTCTTACAGAAATAATCATCACTATCTTTGCAACATAAAATCAATAAATAGGGATACATTCTTTTTACAAATGTATCTGTTTTATGTCAATGCACTCTTTTTTTCTGTGTAATTGCTAGGTATTGGGGAATTGGTTTCTAAAGCAATTATTTTAACCGATTAATCAAACCTTTATTATGTATCTTTTATATCTTTTGTTAATATCTATATACGTCTATAGCTTCTCCTACTATTTATTAAAAGGGACAAACCTCAAAAGTAAAACATAAAATAAAACATAAAAGATAATAAATAAAAAATATTAAATATTAAATATTATAAGAAATATTGTAAAAATTAATTTAAAAAATGGCAAATTTCAAATTCGGAGTTCAAACCATAGGGAACAAGACTATTTAATTCGAAGATCCATTTCACCTCTTCTTTACTGAGTTTCTGGTTAAAATCTCCCCCCCTCCAATCTTTTTCCACTCTACTTAATCCTAAAAACTGACTACCTAATGGAGATTGGTTATGATGGATTTTATAATGGAGGGGTACACTATGATTCTCTCCCCCCTTTATTATGTTCCTACTATGTTCCTCGATTCTGACATGAAGTGGCTGAGTGTTTTTTCCCACATAATTTAATCCACAGGGGCATTGCATAACATAAATAACATTATTTGTATGGCATGTAATCACATCTCTAATTTCATATTCTTTTTTCTCCTTACTCATAAATTGTGTGATTTTTCTTTTTTTCATTTCCTGTTCTTCTGCACCCCAAGCATTGTCCAAAACCAAAAAAAACTTTTTCTTGCTGAAAAAACGTATCCTTCTTTTTCTTCTCCTTAATAAAACTAGATGTAAGCAAACTTCATAAATTCCTTACTCCTCTATGGATGAATTGAGGTTGAGGCGGTAGTATTTTCTCTAACACTGGATCCTGGCGAAGAATAGGCCAAAACCTTTTTACAATATTCCTAATTTTATAATTTTCAGTGCTGTAATTACAAATAAATGGCACTCCTTCCATATTGTGTTGAATACGGTTCTTGTATTTCAAGAGGTTATTATGATCTGTGTCCTTAAACTGTACCCTTGCTTCTTCTAATTTATTAACCTTGTATCCCTTTTCTAAAAAGTCCTGTTTGATTTTCATTGACTGATTATTATAGTTCTCCAAATCTGTACAATTCCTCCTAATGCATAAAAATTGCCCTCTAGGGGCCTTCTCCAACCACGGAGTAAAATGGCAACTTGCCCTTTCTATAAAACTATTAGCATCTACTGCCTTAAAGTAATTTTTGGTTTTAATATTTCCTTCCTCTATAAAAATAGTTAAATCTAAAAAAGATATTTCTTTCTCAATCCAAGTGCTAGTGAGGCTTATCCCCCATGTATTAAAATTCTAAAAAGCTAAAAATTCTTCTAAAAGTTGGACTCCTCCATTCCAAATAAAGAATATATCATCAATATAACGGCCATAGGTAACCAAGCTATGCCCTGCATATATAAAATGTTGTTCTCAATATGCCATAAACAAATTGGCATAGCTGGGGCGAACTTAGTCCCCATGGCCGTCCCATTCATTTGCAGAAAAAATTCTCCCCCATACCAAAAATAGTTGTTCTCTAGGATTAGTCTGATGCCCTCCATAATATACTCGGTTTGAGTCTCAGGAAAATCTGAATTATTGTTTAAGAAATGAGCTGCTGCTCGACATCCATACTCATGGGGTATATTGCTGTAAAGTGACGCAACGTCACATGTTACTAGCAAAAAAATTCCTCCCATACGCAGTTATTGAGCATATTTAATACTGCTATGGTATCTTTTATATATGATCTCGTATTTTGTACCAGAGGTTGTAGTTGTAGATCTATATAGTGTGAAAGTCTACTTGATATTGCATCTATCCCAGCCACTATTGGCCTACCTGGGGGGTTCGTGGTACTCTTATGCACTTTCGGTAGAAAATAAAAAACTGGAACCTTTGGATGTATGATATTTATAAAATCAAATTCTTTTTGACTCAATATTCCTGCATCCAATCCCCTTTTGTAGTGTGTTAGGGTAGGCACAAGACAAGGGGAGAGAGATCTGATGAGTAGTGATGTCACTTGGCAGATATGGATTGACACCTGTCCTCAGGGACCCTGATACACACTGACACAGGGCAGAATAGGGACTGTTCCTCCTACATACCATTTTAAGCCCAAGGCAGCTCATCTCATCAGGCCTTTTTTAGTCGAATGTATCGCCCACTGTCAGTCCCTTCGGGATCCATCCCTCATTCATCTTAATAAAGGTGAGGTAATCTAGACTTTTTTGACCTAGGCGACTTCTCTTCTCAGTGATAATACATCCTGCTGCACTGAAGGTCCTTTCTGACAGGACACTTGAAGCGGGGCAGGCCAGAAGTTATATCGCAAATTGGGATAGCTCAGGCCACAGGTCAAGCCTGCACACCCAGTAGTCAAGGGGTTCATCGCTCCTCAGAGTGTCGATATCTACAGTTAAGGCGAGGTAGTCTGCTACCTGTCGGTCGAGTCATTCTCTGAGGGTGGATCCCGAAGGGCTGTGGCAATGCGTAGGACTTAAAAAGCTCTGCATGTCCTCCATCAACAACACGTCTTTAAAGCATCCTGTCCTTGCCGGCGTGCTCGTGGGAGGAGGAGGATTACTTTCACCTCTTCCCCTGTTAGATTCCCGTTGTGTTGTGACATCACCCTTATACGCTGTGTAAAGCATACGTTTTAATTTATTTTGCAAATGCTGCATCCTTTCCGACTTGTTGTAATTTGGTAACATTTCATCCACTTTCTGCTTATACCGGGGGTCTAGTAGCGTGGACACCCAGTACAGGCCGTTCTCCTTCAGCCTTTTTATATGAGGGTCCCTCAACAGGCACGACAGCATGAAAGACCCCATTTGCACAAGGTTGGATGCCGAGCTACTCATTTCCCGTTCCTCCTCCTCAGTGATCTCAATGACGGTATGTTCTTCCCCGCAGCCACGTACAACACCACGGGTACCAGATAGGTGACAACGAGCACCCTGGAATGCCTGTTGTGGTTGGTCTTCCTCCTCCTCCTCAAAGCCACATTCCTCCTCTGACTCCTCTTCCTCACAATCCTCTTCCAGCGTTGCCGCAGGTCCAGCAAGTGATGCAGATAAGGCTGTTTCTGGTGGTGATGGTGACCACAACTCTTCCTCTTCCTCTTCACGCTCATCTACGGCCTGATCCAGCACTCTTCGCAGGGTACACTCCAGGAAGAAAACAAATGGTATGATGTCGCTGATGGTGCCTTCGGTGCGACTGACTAGGTTTGTCACCTCCTCGAAAGAACGCCTACAGGCCTACAGGCATTGCGCATGAGCGTCCAGTAACGTGGCAAATAATTCCCAGCTCCCCAGAGGCTTTCCTAGCACCCCGGTCATACAAATATTCATTAACGGCTTTTTCTTGTTCGAGCAGGCGGTCGAACATTAGGAGTGTTGAATTCCAACGTGTCGGGCTGTCGCAAATCAAGCGCCTCACTGGCATGTTGTTTCGCCGCTGGATATCGGCAAAGTGAGCCATGGCCGTGTAGGAACGCCTGAAATGGCCTCACACCTTCCTGGCCTGCTTCAGGACGTCCTGTAAGCCTGTGTACTTATGCACAAAGTGTTGTACGATCAGATTACACACATGTGCCATGCACGGCACATGTGTCAACTTGCCCAACTTCAATGCCGCCAACAAATTTGTTCCGTTGTCACAAACCACTTTGCAGATCTCCAGTTGCTGCAGAGTCAGCCACTTTTCCACCTATGCGTTCAGGGCGGACAGGAGTGCTTGTCCGGTGTGACTCTCTGCTTTCAAGCAAGTCAAACCCAAGATGGCGTCACTGCCGTATCCGGGATGTGGAATAGTACCTGGGGAGCTGGGGGGGTGCCGTTGATGTGGAGCAAGACGCAGCAGCAGAAGAGGACTCAGCCAAGGAGGTTATTGAAGAGGATGGAGTAGGAGGCGTAGAGGAGGTGGCAGCAGGCCTGCCTGCAAGTCATGGCGGTGTCACCAACTCCTCTGCAGAGCCACGCATTCCATGCTTGGCAGCCGTCAGCAGGTTTACCCAATGTGCAGTGTAGGTGATATACCTGCCCTGACCATGCTTTGCAGACCAGGTATCAGTGGTCAGATGAACCCTTGCCCCAACACTGTGTGCCAGACATGCCATTACTTCCTTTTGCACAATCGAGTACAGGTTGGGGATTGCCTTTTGTGAAAAGAAATTTCATCCGGGTACCTTCCACTGCGGTGTCCCAATAGCTAAAAATTTTTCCAGATGCTGGACCAGGAGGAGGATGGCGGCTTTGAGTTTTTGTGCTGCTTGTACTCATGTGTTGCTCCCATAGGCGTTTGTGATGTGCGATCATGTGCCTACGCAAAGCAGTTGTACCTAGGTGGGTGTTGGACTTCCCACGACTCAGTTTCTTTTGGCACAGGTTGCAAATGGCATCGCTGTTGTCAGAGGCAGACACACAAAAAAATTCCACACTGCTGAGCTCTGCAATGACGGCATTCTGGTGGTGGACAAAGCATGCGTTGATAGGCGTGCTCTCGGGCTGACCCTGGGTGCCGATGCATGCTGTCTGATTGTGCCACTAGCTCCTTGCGACGACCTCCCCCTGCTTCCAACTCGTCTCCTCCTCCTCTCTGTCTCCCCATCTGAACTTTCGCCCTGTTCTTCTTCTTGCCGAGCGGGCACCCACGTGACATCCATGGACGCATCGTCATCATCAACCGCTTCACTTGTATCTGACAACTCAGCAAAGGAAGCAGCATCGGGTACAACATCATCATCATCACACCGTACGTCCATGTGTGTAATGCTGCCTGACTGAGACATAACCCTGTTATCTACATCCTCTGGCAATAATGGTTGCGTATCACTCCTTTCTTCAAACAGATGTGCAAATACCTCCTCTGACAGATAAAGTGAAGCGGCTGTGGTGCTAGTGTTGGTGGTGGCGGCAGGCGGGTGAGTGGTATCTTGAGAGGTGCCCGAAGCTAAGCTGGAGGAGGATGGTGCGTCAAGGATCCGAGCGGAAGCTGTAGAAGATTGGGTGTCCTGTGTTAGCCAGTCAAATATGTCCTCAGAACTTTTCAAGTTCAGGGTACGTGGCCTCTGAAATCTGGGCATTATTCTAGAGCAAAAGGGAATCACAGCACCACGACCAGGACGGCCCTTGCGGGGTGGCCTGCCTCTGCCTGTCATTTTTTGGGGGGATTAGTAGTACTATGCGTGCAAGCTACTGTGAGACCAGACATGCATGACACTGTGCAGTGGCAGAGGTTGGCAGAGTACACGCTGTAGGCCTGACACACCCGCTTGAAGACAACTAACTGCTATTCAATCTATAAGTGAAAAAAGTTTTTGGGTTTTTAAATGCACGCTATTGTAACACCAGATATGAGTGGCACTGTGCACTGGCAGAGGCTGGCAGAGTAGACGCTGTAAGCCTGACACACCCGCTTGAAGACAAGTAACTGCTATTCAATCTATAACAGTGAAAAAAGTTTTTTGGTTTTAAATGCACGCTATTGTGACACCAGATATGAGTGGCAATGTGCACTGGCAGAGGTTGGCAGAGTACACGCTGTAGGCCTGACACACCCGCTTGAAGACAACTAACTGCTATTCAATCTATAACAGTGAAAAAAGTTTTGGGGTTTTTAAATGCACGCTATTGTAACACCAGATATGAGTGGCACTGTGCACTGGCAGAGGTTGGCTGAGTAGACGCTGTAGGCCTGACACACCCACTTGAAGACAAGTAACTGCTATTCAATCTATAACAGTGAAAAAGGTTTTTTGGTTTTAAATGCACGCTATTGTGACACCAGATATGTGTGGCAATGTGCATTGGCAGAGGTTGGCAGAGTACACGTTGTAGGCCTGACACCCGCTTGCAGACAACTAACTGCTATTCAATCTATAACAGTGAAAAAAGTTTTTTGGTTTTAAATGCACGCTATTGTGACACCAGATATGAGTGGCACTGTGCACTGGAAGAGGTTGGCAGAGTACACGCTGTAGGCCTGACACACCCGCTTGAAGACAAGTAACTGCTATTCAATCTATAACAGTGAAAAAAGTTTTTTGGTTTTAAATGCACGCTATTGTGACACCAGATATGAGTGGCAATGTGCACTTGCAGAGGTTGGCAGAGTACACGCTGTAGGCCTGACACACCCGCTTGAAGACAACTAACTGCTATTCAATCTATAACAGTGAAAAAAGTTTTTGGGTTTTTAAATGCACGCTATTGTAACACCAGATATGAGTGGCACTGTGCACTGGCAGAGGTTGGCAGAGTAGACGCTGTAGGCCTGACACACCCGCTTGAAGACAAGTAACTGCTATTCAATCTATAACAGTGAAAAAGGCTTTTTGGTTTTAAATGCACGCTATTGTGACACCAGATATGAGTGGCAATGTGCATTGGCAGAGGTTGGCAGTGTACACGTTGTAGGCCTGACACCCGCTTGCAGACAACTAACTGCTTTTCTATCTATAACAGTGAAAAAAGGTTTTTGGTTTTTAAATGCAATCTATTGCGACACCAGATAAGAGTGGCAATGTGCAATGGCAGAGGTTGGCAGTGTACACGCTGTAGGCCTGACACACCCGCTTGAAGAAAAGTAACTGCTATTCAATCTATAACAGTGAAAAAAGTTTTTTGGTTTTAAATGCACGCTATTGTGACACCAGATATGAGTGGCACTGTGCACTGGCAGAGGTTGGCAGAGTACACGCTGTAGGCCTGACACACCCGCTTGAAGACAAGTAACTGCTATTCAATCTATAACAGTGAAAAAAGTTTTTGGGTTTTAAATGCACGCTATTGTGACACCAGATATGAGTGCCAATGTGCACTGGCAGAGGTTGGCAGAGTACATGCTGTAGGCCTGACACCCGCTTGAAGTCAACTAACTACTATTCAATCTATAACAGTGAAATACGTTTTTGGGTTTTTAAATGCACGCTATTGTGACACCAGATATGAGTGGCACTGTGCACTGGCAGAGGTTGGCAGAGTACATGCTGTAGGCCTGACACCCGCTTGAAGTCAACTAACTGCTTTTCAATCTATAATAGTGAAAAAAAAATTGGTTTTTAAATGCATGCTATTGTGACACCAGATATGAGTGGCAATGTGCACTGGCAGAGGTTGGCAGAGTACACGCTGTAGGCCTGCCACCCGCTTGCAGACAACTAACTACTATTCAATCTATAACAGTGAAAAAAGTTTTGGGGTTTTTAAATGCAATCTATTGCGACGCCAGATAAGAGTGGCAATGTGCACTGGCAGAGGTTGGCAGAGTACATGCTGTAGGCCTGACACCCGCTTGAAGTCAACTAACTGCTATTCAATCTATACGAGTGAAAATATTTTTGGTTTTAAATGCACGCTATTGTGACACCAGATATGAGTGGCAATGTGCACTGGCAGAGGTTGGCAGAGTACACGCTGTTGGCCTGACACCCGCTTGCAGACAACTAATTGCTATTCAATCTATAACAGTGAAAAAAGTTTTTTGGTTTTTAAATGCAATCTATTGCGACACCAGATAAGAGTGGCAATGTGCACTGGCAGAGGTTGGCAGAGTACATGCTGTAGGCCTGACACACCCGCTTGAAGACAAGTAACTGCTATTCAATCTATAACAGTGAAAAAAGTTTTTTGGTTTTAAATGCACGCTATTGTGACACCAGATATAAGTGGCAATGTGCACTGGCAGAGGTTGGCAGAGTACACGCTGTTGGCCTGACACCCGCTTGAAGACAACTAACTGCTATTCAATCTATAACAGTGAAAAAAGTTTTTGGGTTTTTAAATGCACGCTATTGTGACACCAGATATGAGTGGCAATGTGCATTGGCAGAGGTTGGCAGTGTACACGTTGTAGGCCTGACACCCGCTTGCAGACAACTAACTGCTTTTCTATCTATAACAGTGAAAAAAGGTTTTTGGTTTTTAAATGCAATCTATTGCGACACCAGATAAGAGTGGCAATGTGCAATGGCAGAGGTTGGCAGTGTACACGCTGTAGGCCTGACACACCCGCTTGAAGAAAAGTAACTGCTATTCAATCTATAACAGTGAAAAAAGTTTTTTGGTTTTAAATGCACGCTATTGTGACACCAGATATGAGTGGCACTGTGCACTGGCAGAGGTTGGCAGAGTACACGCTGTAGGCCTGACACACCCGCTTGAAGACAAGTAACTGCTATTCAATCTATAACAGTGAAAAAAGTTTTTGGGTTTTAAATGCACGCTATTGTGACACCAGATATGAGTGCCAATGTGCACTGGCAGAGGTTGGCAGAGTACATGCTGTAGGCCTGACACCCGCTTGAAGTCAACTAACTACTATTCAATCTATAACAGTGAAATACGTTTTTGGGTTTTTAAATGCACGCTATTGTGACACCAGATATGAGTGGCACTGTGCACTGGCAGAGGTTGGCAGAGTACATGCTGTAGGCCTGACACCCGCTTGAAGTCAACTAACTGCTTTTCAATCTATAATAGTGAAAAAAAAATTGGTTTTTAAATGCACGCTATTGTGACACCAGATATGAGTGGCAATGTGCACTGGCAGAAGTTGGCAGAGTACACGCTGTAGGCCTGCCACCCGCTTGCAGACAACTAACTACTATTCAATCTATAACAGTGAAAAAAGTTTTTGGGTTTTTAAATGCACGCTATTGTGACACCAGATATGAGTGGCAATGTGCACTGGCAGAGGTTGGCAGAGTACACGCTGTTGGCCTGACACCCGCTTGCAGACAAGTAACTACTATTCAATCTATAACAGTGAAAAACGTTTTTTGGTTTTTAAATGCAATCTATTGCGACACCAGATAAGAGTGGCAATGTGCACTGGCAGAGGTTGGCAGAGTACATGCTGTAGGCCTGACACACCCGCTTGAAGACAAGTAACTGCTATTCAATCTATAACAGTGAAAAAAGTTTTTTGGTTTTAAATGCACGCTATTGTGACACCAGATATAAGTGGCAATGTGCACTGGCAGAGGTTGGCAGAGTACACGCTGTTGGCCTGACACCCGCTTGAAGACAACTAACTGCTATTCAATCTATAACAGTGAAAAAAGTTTTTGGGTTTTTAAATGCACGCTATTGTGACACCAGATATGAGTGGCACTGTGCACTGGCAGCAGTTTGCAGAATAGACGCTGTTGGCCTGACACACATACGCTTGCAGACAACTAACTGCTATTCAATCTATAACAGTGAAAAAAATGTTTTTGTTCCTAAATGCACGCTATTGTGACACCAGATTTGAGTGGCACTGTGCACTTGCAGAGGTTGGCAGAGTACACACTGTAGGCCTGACACACAGACGCTTGCAGACAACTAACTGCTATTCAATCTATTACAGTGAAAACAAAAATGTTTGTTTTTAAATGCAAGCTATTGTGACACCAGATATGAGTAGTGGCACTGGGCAAATGCGCACAGTATCCACTGTGAGCCTGACACAGAAGCTGGCAGACAGGCAACTGCAATTAGATTACACAGGAAAAAAAAAGCAGACTGATGTTCTAGCCCTAAAAAGGGCTTTTTGGGGTGCTGTCCTTACAGCAGAGATCAGATGAGTCCTTCAGGACTGTAGTGGACACTGAATACACTAGCCTAGCTATACATGTCCCTATCAAATGAGCAGCAGCTACACTTTCCCTCTTCTATCTAAGAATGCAGCTTCAGAATGAATCTAAAATGGATGCTGTACAGGAGGTGGGAGGGTCTGGAAGGGAGGGTATGCTGCTGATTGGCTGGAATGTGTCTGCTGACTGTGAGGCACAGGGTCACAGTTTACTCAATGATGACGAATAGGGGCGGATCAAATTTTTTTTTTTTGGGGGGGGGAGGGTTAACTAGGGTCCCCCCCCCTTTGTATTTAGGGCCCCCACCCACTGCTCAGGGGTGGGGGCCGGGGGGGACAATAGGTCCCCCCCCTTATTGATCATTTTAGGGCCCCCACCCGCCGCACAGGGGTGGGGGCCGGGGGGGGACAGTAGGTCCCCCCCCTTATCGATAATTTTAGGGCCCCCACCCACCGCTCAGGGGAGGGGGCCGGGCAGTAGGTCCCCCCCCTCATTGATAATTTTAGGGCCCCCACCCGCTGCTCAGGGGTGGGGGCCGGGGGGGGCAGTAGGTCCCCCCCCTCATTGATAATTTTAGGGCCCCCACCCGCCGCACAGGGGTGGGGGCCGGGGGGGGAAAGGGTTGGTCCACCCCTTATTGATAATTTTAGAAAGCGAGCTGAGCTGTCAGTCAGACAGCTCAGCTCGCGAACGCGCATTCCGAGCACATGCGCGGTAAAGCGCTCAGGTTCTTCATAGGGCGGCATTCAATGCCGCTCTATGAAGAACGCGATTGGTGCAGCGCGAAGCCGTCCCATTGGGCCCCGCGATTTCGTCATTTTGACGAAAAAGGGGGCGCGGCCTAGCGGGGAGCTCGGCGCTGGAACAGAGGTAAGTTTTTAATATAAAAACACCGAATTTTTTTTTTAATTAATGAAAGTTCAAATAAAAGCAAGAAGAAAGGCTGGGGGACCTGTCTTTCTTGCTTTTATATGGTGACTATAGAGTCCCTTTAAACACATACAAAACATATTAAAGCAAACAGAAATAAAATTAAAGAAAATGCATATGGTATAAATCATAAAATTATTATTTATATAAGTGAACTACATGTGTCATTTAAATGAGCAGTTCACATAAAAGAAAATAAGCTCAATAGGTACATTGATATGTAGTGATGTCCCGAACGGTTTGCTGGCGGATAGTTCCCAGCGAACATAGCTTGTTCGCGTTCGCCACGGACGGCGAACATATGCGATGTTCGGTCCGCCCCCTATTCGTCATCATTGAGTAAACTTTGACCCTGTACCTCACAGTCAGCAGACACATTCCAGCCAATCAGCAGCAGACCCTCCCTCCCAGACCCTCCCACCTCCTGGACAGCATCCATTTTAGATTCATTCTGAAGCTGCATTCTTTTTTTTTTGTATTTTTTTTTTTAGACAGAAGTGTGTTATATTTGAGCATGCTAGGCTGAACATGCGTATATCATGGCTAGTTGCACTGAGGGTATGAGTATATAGCAGTACATTGTTGTGAAAGATGGCTGTCATGTTTAGGGTGTAGCTTGCACGTTATCAACTGTGTATTTATATCAGCAGCTCCACCACTAGTTATAAATCAAGTGTGAGTCGCCCCATGAGATGAGACTAGTGAATAACATAATACATGAACGGTTAAGGTAAAGGCATGTAAGGAACTACGACAATAAACTCTTTAGGAGGTGAAATAATGACATGTTTAAACGCTTGCTACTTTACGATTCGTTAATGTGCAGAGAGCAGTTCATGTGATCAAAGGCATGGTGTGGAGAATCGGCTATAGTGGGACATGCTTGGCAGGCTGCTGTTTACTGCTTGTGCTCATCCGATCCCTTCTGGGTGCCAGGGGCAGACCCTGGGAGTCCCTGATACCTGGAACAACAAAGGCAAGTCTCTGGCTGAGTGCTGTGTTCGGCTTGAGGTGGTGGAAGCTTGTTTTGTCGGGTGGTCGGATCTGTCCCGGTGGTGCTTCACGTCCGGTGCGGGATTGTGGTGGCTTAAGGTGGAGGCGAGTGCTTGACGTGGGGCAGGCTCTGCATTTCTGTTTGTGCCTCCGGTCCCGTCTTCAACGCCTTTTGCGTTGGTGGATTTTAATGGGGTCTGCTTCGCTTAGCTGTGATGGAGCTTGTTGGGGCTGTAGTGGAGCTTGTTGGGGCTTCCTGCTTGTTATTTGCTTCCAAAATTGATTGAAGAGTCTGTCCAGCTTAGACTCAATATCCTGCCATGCTTTGCTGGTACCAGGAGGACACACGGCTGCCGCCATATTGGGAGAGTCGCAGATGAGTATGTCAGCCTGGGCGGCTCTGCTCTGTGCGTCCAATAGCTCCAGACAGCCTCTCAGGGGTGGACCGAGATAATCCCCACCGGTCCGAGGGGGGGGGGTAACGGAGCTCCTGCCAGGAAGTAGCTGCTCCTGGGCATCCCAGGATCGGGAGATCGGCCACCTCTCCCGCCCGGTGAGCAGCAGGCCACACTTGCCACGTGGAGGTAAGTAAGACTCTGTCGAGTTGCTGACCGCTATTAAGCATGTCGGGTCGGTCAGGTAGGAGCAACATTGCCTTTTTTTAAGGGTCTGGTCCAAATCTCCACCCCTTTTACCCATTTGGATTTTTTCTATGCCCGCAAATTTTATACATCCGCGCATTCAGCCGACGGGGAGGAGAAGAGGCGGATCGGAGGAGGAGAGCAGGAAGAGATCTCTCCGCCCAGCGCTGGAAAAAGGTAAGATTTAACCCCTTTCCAGAGCCGGGCGGGAGGGGGTCCCTGAGGGTGGGGGCACCCTCAGGGCACTCTAGTGCCAGGAAAACGATTATGTTTTCCTGGCACTAGAGTGGTCCTTTAAGGATTCTCCATTTCTTTACTATTGTAATTAGGGAGTTTACAAGCTGCAGTTGAGTTCCAACCCAAATCACCCCTAGTAGCGTAACACTCCTCAATCTCAAGTATTGTCCTACTGGGATACCCCTCTTATAGGGAATGGGGTGATAACTTTCCCATCTGAGCATGTTGTTTGTCGAGGTTGGTTTACGGTACAGAGTAGTGTTAATCTCAAAATTATCGGATATCGTAAGTGTGCAATCCAAGAAATTAAGTGATGGAGTACCGAACTCCATAGTAAATTTTTCGATTGAGATTGTTCACATTCAGGGCTCCCACAAATTTAGTGAAGAGTTCCTTGGTGCCTGTCAAGACAACGAGGATATCATCTATGTACCTCCTCAATAAGTAGACATGATCCGTGTAAACTTTAAGGGGCTCTGACAATTTCACTTTCCCAGCAGCCCAGGTGCAGGTTAGCGTATGCTGGGGCACAAGACGTACTCATAGCTGTCCCCTGCACCTGGCGATAGTACTTGTTTTGGAAAAGGAAAAAGTTATGAGTCAAAATAAAACGCAATAAGTCTAGGACAAAGATTGTATGGTTACTATGTTCCGGACCCCTCATTTTTAAAAAGTATCCAAAATTATCTATGCCACTAGAGTGAGGTATGTGGAGTACAGGGCTTCAACATCAAAACTGCAGAGCATTGCTCCATGCGGTACTTTTCTAGCACAGTATTCAAACGATTGTTCTAGCACAGTATTTAAACAATTGTTTTACCTTTGCAAATTGTCTTGAAAAAAGTCCGGGTGGACTGAAGCGTCAGCATTGTATGATATTTGTAAGCTGAATAACGCACATCTTTGAAACTTATCAAGTCCTTCGAGTGCACTCTTTTAGAAACAAATAATAATAAAAGAAAAATAAATATATATATACATATATATACAAAAATACCAATGTGTCCTTGCACTCAGGCCAAACAATTATATAAATGCCGGGTGCTGAAAAGCCAGAGCCATCAAATGTAAATACTTGAAAAAAATCAGCTTGCACTCACGGACTTGAAAAAATTTAAAACAGGAATCTCTTTATTCAATAAGATGTCACATCGTGTGACGATGGTGTGACATCTTATTGAATAAAGAGATTACTGTTTTTCATTTTTTCAAGTCCGTGAGTGCAAGCTGATTTTTTTCAAGTATTTATATATATATATATATATATGTATTTCAATAAATAATCATTTTTTATACCGTGTTACTCTTTGGTGAACAAGAATGATCACCATCAAGAAAAAGCAAGCGCTCTATTGTTTGAAAACCAAACACTCCTTTACACACTGCATAAAAGGTCAAATTGAAAATGTGTAATGATTAGTTTACTGTTCTTCTAATAAAGGTTGTGCAACAATAAAATTAATCTTTAGAAAGAGAAAAAATTAAAAGGTAGTTTACCCCCAAGGGAGATGCAATGGGATTTTGCATTATAAGTTATGATGAGCACTCTTGATGACAGACAGCAAAACCCCATGACGTCTCATTGTTTAATCAGTTTGGATAATATCAACTTGATTAATCAGCTGCACTTCCCTTTGACGGGGGTTGCTAATACTTGCAGCAGTGGCTATGTTTCCATTCTGCATAATGGGTTTCTCACATCGCAAGTGTTTCTCACCAACCATTTTATTTTAGGATTAATGTATGTCTATGATAAGATCTCGCTGATTCGTCTCTAAAAATCTTGACAGATATTTATATGCACACACTTTCTTTATTTATGACATAACACTATAATTTGAAATGAAAGCTTAAAATTACACTAAACCAGGGGCTTCAAACATCTATCCCACGAAAGTTAACAATCAACCTTTAATTACACTATTTTCTTCCTTCCCTTCATATTTTGTTTACTTTTTTTCTGTGTTTACATTTGTCTGACACCTCTAGCGGCTGTCAGTCATGTAGCCTTTAGAGCGGTTCCTTGCATTGTCCTGCAATATTTGCAGGGCAGACATTCAGTGTCTCTGCATGCAGATGCAATCCACAGATAGGCATTAGTATAGTGCATCTCTAGGAGGGGGTGCAGATTGGAGCAGCACAGCTGTTGCACTAAGCCCCCAATGATTCTCTCTGAAGAAGCCCTAGATTGCTCGAAATCATCAGTATGTATTAGAAATACTTGATATAGAATGTTAGAGTGCTCATTTAACTGCATCCAATATTATTGCAATGGTTAGAGTTGTGAGGTCTGGTAATCAGATCATAATAAATAAAAGATCATCCACGTGGGAAAGGGAAGACAATCTAAACTATAAAAACCTCACTAGATCAGCTACTTAAATCACAGACATAATTAAACGTCACTACATATATTATCAGTCTATAAGAACCAGATACAGTGATTTCATATATTTACACTGTGCCCCAAAAGTAAAGCTCAACAATGTTCCCTAGACAGTATCTCAGATTTCATAAGTAAATGCCAAAAATACACTGATCAACTAATAACATGATTAGGGCATTCTAATTCTAACACCTAATCATTGTATTTATTATTATTTTTCTTTAGAAAACAGCAAGCAAGCAAAATCTATCAATTTATATGTATATATGTGTGATGGTCTGCATAAGCATTTTTCAATTCACTTAATAGATGCATATTTTAGCATCATATCATAAAGTATTCAATGACCTGCAACATGTAGTTTGCAATTTTGTGATAAAATAATACAATAGCAATTGTGTTACTATATTTATATATGCTAGTACTCAACCTGTTACAACAGTGGTTAATGGAAACATTGTTATTTTTATTTAGTTTGCTTTTCATGGAGTTAAGTTATAAATTACCAAAATGTTTAATTGCAGTAAATAAAAGTATTTATCAATGTAAAGGGTTAGTTTAAGTCTGACATCAGCTTACTCCAGTGGTAGTACAAAAAAAATCTATGGCTAACGTCTCTTTTTTTTTATTTACAAATTTTAAAGTGGTTTCGCAAAAAAAAAAAAACAGTTCTCCCCATTTTCTCAAGCCTTGATACATCATAACAAGACAATTTGACTTCATCACATTGTCTGTCCGTGCCCAATGAAACTTAAACAGCTTTTATTGTGAAATGTGTGTGATGATTTACTGTGTAACTGTATTGTTTGTATTAGTGACTGTGCCTGGACAATGGAAGCAAATACATACGAATGTGATTTGGTTTTGCTAACTGATGTCATATTGGTGATGACATTACAACTGGAAAATGATGAAAACACATTGGATGTGGAATGTTTATGTGATGATGTGTGATGCATTTACAGAAAAAGTTTCTCCTATACATAAACATTACAAAAGATTCAAACTTTATACCATTTAAACTTCATCATGGAAAGTACCATAGTTCCAACTGAATTCCTTTCTTTATGTACAGACAAGTTGATCGTGTTTTGCAATTAGATGTCAATATGATCTGTTTGTTTATGTGTGTTTTACCAATACCTGCCTATTTATTTTTTGTACGAGCTGCACTATCAGCATTTTTCTATTCTTTTCTTATTATATTATTGCCTATATTTGGATATGTACATCCTGTTTAGAAATAGCGTGACTGATTAAAAAGCTTGTTCCCCCTGTTTAGAAATAGCGTGACTGATTAAAAAGCTTGTTCCCTTTTATTTAATCTCACGTTTAAAGTATGTTGTTTTTTGACATTGTACTTGAGTACTTGACATTGGTGGTTATATTTATGATTCCTGTACTCTGTATATTGAGATATTTATTTAGTTTGTTCTTGATGTCCATAACTAATAACATGTGTGCTTGACGTGTTCCCTGAAGTTAAAACCTTGTGCATGAATAAATATGAAAGTGAAGGAAAGCAAAAAAGGAGATGTGAGGTTATGTTTACTGATGTACAAAAAAAAATAACTATTTTTACATTAATGGCTAAAATACCATTACCTTCCTGAAATAAAGAATGTTCTGAATTTCTTTATATTTGTTTTCTCTGGTTCAAAAGAAGGTTAGGGTACTGAAGGCATTGCATTTTATTCAGTTAAGCAACCATATCACCTTATATATTTAGGGCAAGCATGAACATTCAGGAAGCAGACATACAATGCCTTGCCTGGTTTAAAATAAGCATAAAAATAATGATAATTACCTTTTAACTGAGTTTAATTGAAAGGGTATACTTATCATTACAGCTCATTTACATATCATTTGCATCTATTTTGCACTAATGTCCTTCATTGCAGTGCTTTGCTACTCTTGTTGGTTTTGTGATCACTGATGATATAACACTGTGAGCCATGAAGGATGTATTGATTTTTTATTTTTTTATTTTATTGCGGAATGTAAAGCAATGTGTTCATTCAAATTGATTTTATATCGTTTTTCATATATCATTTACAAGATATAGTAATATAGTATATGTATTTAATTCTTTTATAATTCTTAACAGTTCACTACATTTGTCATTCCTTTTTTTCTGTGTTTAGAGCTGTGGTTAAGGTAGGGCAAAAGGGCTGTTGACTAACTTTCACACATTCTTAAGATTGGGGACAAATGAAGGAGTTGAAGGAGGGGGAACTAAAATGAAGAGCATGGAATGTGATCATGTGGAGAGGGAAAGCTGAAATAGAGAAGAGTAAGAATGAGTAAGAATGGTATAGAATGAGAGAAGAACTGGTACAGAAGGTAAAGGGAAGCTTTATAAAAATTATAATTAAAATAATAACAAAGTATTTAACCAGGAAAGGTACATTCAGATTGTTCTGGTTTTCAAGTACGTCCTGGGGGACAAAGCAAGGAACTCAACATGATCTCATGTGAATCAAGGGAAGGAAGATACAGCTGGGGCTCTAATGGAGACAGGGGGAGTTAAGGAATATTCAACTGATAGGAAATAAAATTGAGACTGGGTAGTTTCCAAAGTTGTTTTATTACATTAGTGATTAAATGATTTATCTGTGTATCTAGCAAAAAACAACAACAACAAAAACAGAAGTTATTTGAATTTGGATTTTGAATATATTTGTATATTTCATCATTACTCAAAAGTGTAAATTCCTAATTACATAGGAATATGATGGGGATTGTCATAGTTTTTGGAATGTTTTTGAAAACTGTATTGCTTTATGTTTACATTTTAGGTTAATATGTACTGTGATTTATAATGAACTATTACAGAGACATGTTTCTCTTTAACCCCTTAAGGACGGACGACGGTTCAGGACCGTCATCGGCATTTTTCCATTGCCGACCGACGACGGTCCTGAACCGTCCTAAATTTAAGATGTACTTACCCGATCGCCGTCGTTCCCCCGGCGGCGATCGGCGGTGCTCCCGTTGTGGGGAGACTGCCTGCAGCCCAGACAGTCTCCCCATGGCGAATTAGGACCCCTGTGGCCATGTGATCGCCCAATAGGGCGACCACATGGTCACAATAGGTGTCCATGTGTCTGCCTGCAGGGGGACTGTCTGTGCTGACAGGCAGTCTCCCTGCATGTGTAAAATCATAAAGTTAAAGTTAATAAAAAAAAATATTATTATATATGTGTATATATATATGATATATAGACATATATTATACCTATATAATATATGTCTATATATCATATATATAGTTAATGTCATGCTAAGTGTATTTTTATATTAATATGTACATATATTAATATAAAAATACACTTATAATTAAATTACACACGTATATATATAATATATAATAACTATATATATTGTATATATATATTATAAAATACAAATAATAAGTAATTTAAATTAAATTAAACATGTAAAAATAATAATAAAAATATATATATATATATCTATACGAAATTTTATTCTAACTGTATTTTGATATTAATATATATATATTTATATCAAAATACACTTAGAATGAAATTGTATATATATATCTATGTATATAAAAATAAATAAAAAGAATACGAACTATTCATATGTCTATATACAAAATTAAATAAATAATTATATAAATATAAACGTAGACTTCAAATATATAAATATGCATATATATTTAAATTCTACGTGCGTATTTATGTAATATTTTTACATAATTAAGTTATTTTATTGATTGCAATTTAAGGGACCTGCCTGCCAACCCAGGCCGAAAGTCCAGAGAATTTAATTTGCTATCACTGTATTTTACCCTGTAACATTCTACGACACCCTAAAACCTGTACATGGGGGGTACTGTTTTACTCGGGAGCCTTCGCTGAACACAAATAGTAGTGATTCAAAACAGTAAAACATATCACAGCGATGATATTGTCAGTGAAAGTGACTTTTTTTTTTCATTTTTCACACACAAACAGCACTTTGACTGATGATATAATTGTTGTGATACATTTTTAAAACACTAATATTTGTGTTCAGCAAAGTCTCCTGAGTATAACAGTACCCCCCATGTACAGGTTTTATAGCGTTTTTGAAAGTTACAGGGTCAAATATATGGGTCAAATATTTTTACATTGAAAATGGCCAGGTTGGTTACGTTGCCTTTGAGAGCGTATGGTATCCCAGGAATGAGAATTACCCCCATGATGGCATACCATTTGCAAAAGAAGACAACCCAAGGTATTGCAAATGGGGTATGTCCAGTCTTTTTTAATAACCACTTAGTCACAAACACTGGCCAAAATTAGCGTTCAATTTAGTTTTTTACTTTTTTCACACACAAACAAATATGAACGCTAACTTTGGCCAGTGTTTGCGACTAAGTGGCTACTAAAAAAGACTGGACATACCCCATTTGCAATACCTTGGGTTGTCTTCTTTTGCAAATGGTATGCCATCATGGGGGTAATTCTCATTCCTGGGATACCATACGCTCTCAAAGGCAACGTAACCAACCTGGCCATTTTCAATGTAAAAATATTTGACCCATATATTTGACCCTGTAACTTTCAAAAACGCTATAAAACCTGTACATGGGGGGTACTGTTATACTCAGGAGACTTTGCTGAACACAAATATTAGTGTTTCAAAAATGTATCACAACAATTATATCATCAGTCAAAGTGCTGTTTGTGTGTGAAAAATGAAAAAAAAAGTCACTTTCACTGACAATATCATCGCTGTGATATGTTTTACTGTTTTGGGTTGTCTACTTTAAAAAAAATATGTACATGTGGGGTGTTATTCAGCGATTTATGACAGATAATAGTGTTACAATGTCACTATTGATACATTTTAAAAATGTATGTTTTGAAACCGCAATATCCTACTTGTACTTATAGCCCCGTAACATGCAAAAAAATAGCAAAAAGCATGTAAACACTGGGTATTTTTAAACTCAGGACAAAATTTTAAATTTTTCTTCATATTTTTTCATTTTTTAAAAATTAAATTACATGAGATTATATAAATAATGGTATGTAAAGAAAGCCCCTTTTGTCCTGAAAAAACCAATATATAATTTGTATGGGAACAGTAAATGAGAGAGCGGAAAATTACAGCTAAACACAAACACCACACAAGTGTAAAAAGATGCCTGGTCGCAAATGTACAACATCGCAAAAACAGTCCGGTCCTTAAGGGGTTAATACAATTGTTTTTTTAATTTAAGTTACTGTATTAACTTTGGAAAGTACTGGCCTACTGAATGTGACCCTTTTTTTTTTCAAATATAGTTTAATTGCATTTCATTCATAAAAGTCATAAGAACAGTACTACATAATTTGTATCCTTATTTAGAAGTGAGCATCAGAAATATATGAGATGTTAATGGGACACTCCAGTGCTAAAATAAATACAGCTTGCCAGTCCTCCTCTTCTATCAAAGCCAGGCTCCCTGTGGCTGTCCAATCATAGACTACCCAATGCAGCTCAATGAGAAGCTCTTTGCAATTGCCTGCCTCTTGAGTTTAGCTCCACTGAGCTAAACAAATCTGGAAGAAGCAGGACTGAATCTCTAAATAAATGGCTCAGAATGTGGGGAGGTTGTAATTTATAAAGCAGACAATTTATAATTTTTAAGGTTAATTTATGAGTGTCAATTTCTATTTAAATTATCACTTTTTGTAAAATGAAAAACTGAACTGAAGTGTTCCATTAATGTATAATTTACCAGGTTTATTTATGCAGAACCACATTTTGCACTTTTATTTCAGATAGTGATATAAACTAAGGATATTGTCTGTCTTTACATGTATTTTGTGAAAAAATATCTAGCTATAATGTCTATATATTGACATAATATTTGAAAGGTGAACTGCTAGAAAAGTTCTCTTGTATTATTGGTCTGTGAGGCTTTGGGCATTCATTTGAAATTGGATAACTCCCTTTCTCCTGTTGTGTTAATTTTAACTACCAATTTTGAGTGTAGGGGTAACTCTCTTTATTTAGATTTTTAACATTATTGGCCAAAATTAATGCAGAATTGTTTGAAAATTATGCCCTAGCTTATCATGCTACCACTTCCACAAACACATTTTGTTCATAGTTCCACATAACTTCGAGGAGGACTGAAATCTCTAGTAGAGAAAATTAACTGGTGAAATCTCTAGTAGAGAAAATTAACTGGTGAGATATGTGAGTCATCACAGGTGTTATGCTATCCCTGCTGCCCAATTGGTCCCAGGATGATTGAGCCAGTAATGATCTGCTTTTTTTCTTTAAATTCATTGTTTTACTTGGGTCAGCTCCCCAGCCATTTTTGCTTTTCCCATTTGCCCTTGCTCACTTCCATGCCACATTTGTTAAAGTTTAAAGTTTTTGCACAAAGGGCTTGTGTAAAGATAAACAGTTGTTGTTTAAACTTCTTTATATTAACCTGTGTTTACTTATTCACTCTTTTCCTGTACCCCTTTGTAAAATCTCTATAAATAAAAGAATTACAAGACAGATTACAAAAAAGACAGCTTGAAGGTTTAGTCTCTGTGTTTGAAAGTCATAGCTATAGTAGTATGTTGAAAAGGAAAAAGAAAAATAATATATTAGATTATTATTATTATGGTGTTTTCAAAATTTACTGAGTCAAATATAAGGCTTGAATTTCCTTTTTTTATATTGAAATTTGCCAGATTGGTTATGTTGCCTTTGAGATCGTATGATAGCCCAGGAATAAGAATTACTCCCATGATGGCATACCATTTGCAAAAGTAGACAAATGGGGTATGTCCAGTCTTTTTTAGTAGCCACTTAGTCACAAACACTTACCAAAATTAGCATTCAATTTAGTTTTTTGCATTTTTCACACACAACAAATATGAATGCTAACTTTGGCCAGTGTGATTATAGTTGAGATTGAAGGTCTCAAATTTAGAGTAGATAGTATGGCTGTAGATGCCACTCAACTGGAAACAGCAGGGAATCCACTAAAAAAATATAAATATAACTTGATAAGATTTCATAAAGCTTAATACAATACTGTTAAAATACCATTATGTAAAAGTCCCAATGCTTAAAATAATTATAGTCTCTATTTGATACAAGTATCAAAGCAATGTGATGATACAGTTTATGCAATGTTAGCTAGTATCAGTTAGCTCTTAAACAATCTCAGTTTTAATCCTTATAATCTTAAATTCACTTTTAATCAATCTAAAGATAAACTCGAATTTTTAGATTTGGAAATATGTGAGAAAAACAGTAAGATAGAAACTAAAACTTTTAGAAAAACAGTCGCATGTAATAGCTTCATCCCGGACAACAGCTTCCATAAGAAAACCTGGCTAAACAATATACCATTTAGCCAATTTAGAAGAATAAAATGCAATTGCTCAGAACCTAAAGTCTGTACCAAACAAATAGAGGAAATGAAACGCCAATTTCAAGCAAAAGGCCATTTTGAAGACATTATAAATCAAGCAATAATTAAGACCACAGAAATACCACGTCAACAAATTTTAGAGACCAAACAGAAAACTCTCACAACTAACTCAGAAACTCCAGCATTCATAACAAGATTCAATAATCAATCACACAGGATAAAAAAACATCCTACAGAAAAACTGGAATATCCTCAAAGGAGATCCCCAATTAGACCGGATATTAGGCCCTAGACCAAAAATTATTCACTCTAAGGCCCCTAATTTAACCCCTTAAGGACCAAACTTCTGGAATAAAAGGGAATCATGACATGTCACACATGTCATGTGTCCTTAAGGGGTTAAGCACACTATTAGCACCAAAAAAAAAAAAAAGAAAAATACATTATTCCCATATATTTAAAGACCAAAATAGGCTTTTGGAAATGCAAAAAAATGCAAAGCTTGTGTTAATAATCCTGATCAACCGTCACAAAAAGAAAGAAAAATTCAAAATAAGAACACATCTAAATTGTAACACCACAGGCCTCATTTATTTATTAAGCTGTCCTTGCAATAAATTCTACATAGGACAAACTAAGAGAGCCCTCAAAACCAGATTAGGAGAACACATAAGAAATATTAATAAAGTCTTCACTCACACAATCTTTCAAAACATTTCAACACGATACATGCAAGAAATCTGATGGGTCTAAACTTTATGGCAATACAAAAGATCAATATCCCATGGAGAGGAGGAGACCTAGAAAAAGAACTTGACAAAGCAGAAGCCAAATGGATTTTTCAGTTAGAAACTTTGGAACCCAAAGGGTTAAACGTGGATTTCAAACTACATGCTTTTTTATCATTTTTATAATTTTTTAAATTTTTAGGCTTTATTTCTACAATTTCTGCATAATTCCATAATTTTTCTATCAATTTTTGACCAAATAATATACATTAATTTTTAAAGAACTTTTACGAATTTTTCTAAGTATCTTTTAAGGAACTTTTTATGACCCATCAGTCTTTCAACACACAGGACTGTTCACCATCACATATAATAAATATAGCTTTAAACCACTTGTCTTAAAATGAGCTTCTTAACATCACCTTATCCTTATATGTAAATAGGAACCAAAGCAATAAGGTTTGATTTTTATAATATTATGTATTTTTATTACATCTATTTCACTCCAGTTAAAATATTATCTACTGTAAAAGTTTTCAACAAATACCAAATGTATTATGTAAAGTATTAATTATGAAAATTTCTTGAATTATAACTTGTATTGTTAATGATATTTGTGGCAAACTAATTAACACAGGCAACAGTATCAATATACTTTAGTCACCAAGTAATATACTTGGCATTTGAAATTGCACTATTTAAAAGGTAATCTACATGCTACATCTGTCATTACTTTCTTCACCAAGTTCCCTAATCACATAAAAAATTGAAGTATAGAATTATCCTATTTACCCTAACCAAATCTAATATCTAGCTCCTTTATTAAGAAAATATAAATTTCTCCATAAGAAATGCCCTTTTACTTTTAAATGTATTTTTATTCTTATTAGTTACGTATATAACGAAAGATACCAATGTCAAACTTTCTATATAATTGTACCGATTTTTCTATAATTGTACCGTTTTTAAATATGTTTTTTAACATGTTCTGCATTCAACAAGCAAGTACAAATTGTACCACAATGGGTTAACAAAAGGAAAGGACTTAGTAGGCTATTTAAATCCAATAGCTGTACTTGCATGCCAGCCTCTGATGAAGTGAGAGATTACTCACGAAACGTGTACGGACAGAACACTTTTCGGCACTTATCGCAAACTACTACCAAGTTGAATTTGGAAGGCAGTAGGGGAGATCAGTGACACACACACGGCACCATACAGTTTTTTCAACTACCGGCCGTACTGCAGGACCGTGAAAACTGCCCTAAAGCAATTAGCTTTTCCATCAACACTTGGAAGTTTCATTACAATTTTCTACTCAGTAAGCACTATGGGTCTCCACTTTATTTCTTTGTAGAACGGAGGAAAAATCCATAACTTAAGATATCCATATATGATCTTAAAGTACTATTATTTATATGCAGTGTACATGTCATTGATACCACAACATTTGAAGAAGACGTCACTGGTATTGTACTATATACAAATAGTCGTTCAGTAGACAAACCCCAGCTGGTCTAATAGCTGGAACTAACTTATACTAGCTAACATTGCATAAACTGTATCATCACATTGCTTTGATACTTGTATCAAATAGAGACTATAATTATTGGAAGCAATGGGACTTTTACATAATGGTATTTTAACAGTATTGCATTTAAGCTTTATGAAATCTTATCAAGTTATATTTAACTTATTATATATTTTATTTCACTCATTTATGAGATACTGTTTTAACTCTTAAAGGTATACATCATCCACCACTCCTGGATACTCATTAGATAACATCTAATACCACCCTCTCATTCTGCATTTTTGTGATTTCTTTGTGGAATCCCTGCTGTTTCCAGTTGAGTGGCATCTATAGTCATACTATCTACTCTAAATTTGAGACCTAACATGGCCTGTTATTTTCAGAGGCATTTTGATCTCTTTGTGGCCCAAGTTGTGGGCGTCCTTAACTCCTTGGCTTAATTGTTTTTTCAAGGTAAGTCTTTCCGTCCAATTTTTGTCTTCCGGTCCACCATCTCGGTGGCTTATGTTCCTTCTCAGGGCTCTTGCATGGGGATAAGTCTCTCGGTATGCGTCTTTCGAGACCCCTGCTTCACACTATTCCTTTTTCTGGGACATATTGGTCATCTTTCGTTTCTTTGGGGACTAACCAGATTGATCTCCCCATCAGCTTTCAGCTAAGCTGGTTTTTCTCCTCTGTTTCGTGAATTCCCATCACTCTCAGATATTCGCACTGTTAACTTGGACATTTTTTTCTCTTTCTCCCCTTACGGTGTTTCATTTTTCAGTATCTCGCAAAACAAACTTTATTTCTTTGTCTGTGTCGTACTTGTAGCTGAACACCGGTCTCTCACCGACTATTTCCGCTGGTAGTCCAGGTGTGGCTCAGGAACAAGTAGTAAATCCCATAGAGTAGCAGGAGCGATCAGTAAGACAATCCAATAATATCCCATCACATTTCCCAATAACTGGACGACACACAGTATCAGGAGCAGAACTTCACTTTTATTCCACAACCCCTGCTTTTATACCTCTCTCCCACTGCAAGGGAGACACCTACAATACTTAGTACAGTCACCAATCAGATACATGTTACCTCCCACACA
The DNA here is from genome assembly GCF_036172605.1 of Pelobates fuscus. Taxonomy (NCBI): domain Eukaryota; kingdom Metazoa; phylum Chordata; class Amphibia; order Anura; family Pelobatidae; genus Pelobates; species Pelobates fuscus. Next base: position 325,137,170 of record NC_086317.1, on the reverse strand, counting down.
TCTCCTCCCCTCTGCCTGTGATACAATTATCTAACACAATAGACTAACTTAATTATCACAGGCAGAAAATATACAGTTTTTACACACATGCTGTAACTTTAAAAATATACATCCAATCTTCCTAACATCTTCCATACATTTTCAGAATCAGCATACTTGAAATATAAACATACTCAAAAATTGGGTCATTCGGTTCAGGGGTTATTAAGTTAGGTTTTTAGAAAAACTGAAGCATGGCTTTACAGCCCAATCTTTCCAGCCCAAACCAGTTCCAACTAGTCTGGGAGTGTGCCTGGGACAACCCCCTGCTGGAGAACAATGGGACAGGAAATAGGGGATCTATACACAGTCTAATAGAAGTCCATACACTGTGCTTAAAGGGCCAGTAGCCGCATAATAAAAATCCATTATGCCCAATTATGTTCTTAAAAGGCAATGCATCCCAGGGGCCGTAGTCACGGGGCAGGAGGCTGGCAAGCAGCCCCCTCCAAATACTCATGGCAAACTCCTTTAAAGGGGCGAGTTTGCTACAGTACTCTTATTTTAAAGCTCGGCCACATCTCTGGGTGGGTCATTGTCTATGGGCCTATATCACTGTGACTTGGTCTGTTCATTTCTCTGCCCGTGGGAGGCTATTTATTTTATATGTGCGTCCGTGTTAGGCAGTCTCTGGCTCGCTGCCTCTGCAGGCATGGAGAGATCCTTCAGGGCACTGCAGTATTGGTGACTCTGGTATCTGGTGGGTTCCTTACGGATTTTCTCCCAGCCGCAGATCATTCTATGGAGTCGATATTTCACACATTTTATTTTCATTCGCGCTCCCAATGTTTCTTCTGCGTTTATGTCTGGGCGTTAAAATAGCAAATATGAGGCCTCCTGTCTGTCATGTGTTTGGTTGAATTTTACTGTGATTTAATGCTAGTTGCCTGTTTGAGTTTATTCATTATGTCTTAACGTACTGTAGTACTAATGTGTTTTGTATGACATACTGCCTTGGCAGTATACTTTCACAATGTTTCTTTTTCCTTGCAGTGTAATCGTGATTTCTTTTGGTTGTGGCGGTTTCTCGTTTGATTGTGCCTGCTACAGATTGGCTCAGTTTTATTTCATGCTCTCCTGCTCGACCTCATCAAAGAAAGAGGAAGTGGGAGGGTCTGCCTGAGTGTTTTGTTCTACTGTTTTTTGTTCTAATTGGTTGCTTCTGAAAAGTTATGTTAACTATTTATTTGCTTTTGGAGGTTTCAGCAAAGAAGGGAAAACACATATGCCTCCTGTCTTTAATAACATTTAGATGATCCACCAAGGCATCTCTGTGTGAGAGGCATGGGTGTGTGTTACTCCTTGCAGGGTGAGGTACCCTCCTATATTTAGGGTAGGTCGGGGTATCACCACTAAAACACATTAAGTGGCGGGGTTAGACTGAGAGGGGGGAACAGAGAAGAAAAGGGATGCAAGGGGGTGTTAGGGTCTATTGGAGGTGTGAGGGGAGGGGCCATCTGTTACTTCACGTGTAAAGAAGGGTAGGTGGGGAGGGGGGGGCTCACGTTGTGGGTACTGTCTTTCAGTCCTATTCATCCTGATGGTATCAGAGTTTATGAGCAAAGTCTTTCTTAGCTGTGGTTAGTAGCCAGTGAGTCCATGTCTCAAAGTAGACTGCAGGGGTGTGAGTTGTGCTCATTGTTAGTTCTTCTATTGCTCTTAGGGTTTCCATCTGGGTGAACCATGTCTGTATGGGGGGGGGGGGGGGGTTACTGCCTGCTTCCAATACTGTGGGAGTACTTGTTTGGTTATGTTTAGTATCCTAATGGTCATGGATGTATTTAGATCTGGGGGTGATCATGTGGTGAAGGAGCATCACAGCTGGGTCTAGGAGGGGTGGTTCATTGGAGAACATCTCAAGCATGCTATGAATTTCCTCCCAGTAGGGCCTTATCTTTTCACAGTCCCACCATAAGTGTAGGGTGGTGCCTACCTCTCTTTCACATCTCCAGCATATGTTAGAGTGGTCCGGGTTGATGGAATGTAGGAGGTTCGGTGTGCGGTACCAGTTGGTTAATAGCTTAAAGGCAGTCTCTTGTGTTTTGCTTTAGACTAACAATGGTGGGTAAGGTAGCAGATCTTCTCCCACTCCATGTCTGTGAATGTCCTTTGTAGGGCTGTTTCCCACTTGCCCATGAACAGAGATTTTCCTGCAGGGGTCTCCCCCTGTAACATGGAGTATAGGTAGGAGATCCCATGTGGCTGGATGTCTGGGTGTATGCATTTTTCGAATGTGGTGTGATCTTGTGTGAGTGCCCTTCTGGGTAGTGTATTAACAAAGTTAACTAGTTGCGCGTGTTTGAAGTGATGCATGAAGGTGGGTGTGTTCTCACCTAACAGGTCCGATAGCGTCTTACATCTGTTTTGAGTCAGTATGTGAAACAGGCATGGGGAGAGAGTCTGTATGTTGTCCCGGAACATGTTTGGGTCTAGTCCCGGCGGAAAGTCCTCATTGTGCATCAGTGGAAGCAGAGGGGAGGGATAGGGAGTCAGACCATGTGTCCTGGAGGCTCCTCGCCACACTTTCAGAGTGTATCTCGTGTATGGGGATAGCTCACATGTCTCAGGGTCTCTTAGGCACCAGGGCAGGGCTGAGACTGGTCTCCCGGGCCTCCTCCTCCACCACCTTCCACAGTTTGTGTACCATAGTTTTCGCCCACTCCATCACTCTTTGGTGATGGCAATGCCAGGCTTCCCCTCTCTTTGGGCAGCATGAGTGTGGAGATTTTCATCCTTGGTCTGTTCCCTATCCAGATGTACCGACCTATAGAGGATCGAAGGGAATTGAAGAAGGGTCTCGGGATCAGGATGGGGATAGCTTGTTGCAAATAGAGGAGGTGCGGGAGAAAGTTAATTTTTATAACCTGAACACTCCCCAACCACAATATGTGTGGATAGGCCCATTCCTTCATCTCCTGTGAGTATCTCCAGCAAAGGGGTGAAGTTTTCCTTAAGTAGGTCCCCATTTTGTTTCCTCAGCCATGTGCCCAGGTATCGAATGTTATTGTCGGACCACTTGAACGGGAAGTTAAGGCGTAAGGGGTCAGCGCGATTGATTGGTGTCGTGGCGGTCAAGATGTAAGATTTAGAGAAGTTGATCTTGAAGTTGGAAATGTCAATAAATTCTCTAAAGGCCTTTAAGATTTTGGGTAGTGTGATTTTTGGTGTGGACATAAAGAAGAGGAGGTCGTCAGCATTTGCAGCTACCTTATGGTGAACGTCCCCGGTTGTGATCCCCGCTATGTCCCTGTCCCGTCTGATGTGCGTCAGGAATGGTTTGAGGGCAAGAACAAGAAGAAGAGCAACAGGAACAGGGGACAGCCTGGTCAGTGCCCCGTTAACCAGGATGTGAGCCGTAGTTTCATTATAAAGGGCCTCTATCCAACACCTCAAGCTCGGTCCCAACCCTATGTGAGCCAATGTCTGGAATAGATATACTCAGCCCACCCAGTCATCTGTGGATAGAAGGAGAAGGCCCCCGACCCCCCCCCCCCCGGTTCCCATGCATGAGGATGAGTGCCCAAATAGTGTTGTCCCGTGCCTCACAGACCATCACAAACTCCACCTGGTCTGGGTGGCCCAGAGTGGGGTGTGTGTCTGAAGCCACATCGCAAGGATCTTGGCTAATAGTTTTATGTCACAGTTTATGAGCGAGATGGGCCTATAGTGCTCTCTGTTCTTGCCCTCTTTGGGTATGAGGGTGATATGTAGTGTTAGCGCTTGTTTCAGTATGCACTGGCCGTCTCTTGCAGTGGCAGGTAGTGGTAGTTTGTCGGGCAGGGGCTTTTGCCCAGTTTGGTGTTTTTATTTGCCATTGCTAGTTCCTCTGGGGAAATCGGCTCGTCTAACAAGTTAGATATGTCTGTGTCGATGGATGGCAGTGGATGTGCTGTCAGGTATGACTGAATGGCAGCCCGTAACCAGGCCTTCACACTCACAGGTACGGGGCTGCGGCAGGGAATATAAATCAGGGTAGTAGGTGTGTACCGCTTTAAGGATTTTAGTCAGGAGACATTGCAGGATACCCTGTCTGTCTCTGAGTTTGTCAATGTAAGTCATTTGTCTCTTCTTGGGCAGCATTTCGGCTTGAAGCTTGCCGCTCTTATTCCCGTATAGGGTGAAAAATGCTCTGTGTCTAACCATGTCTTTATGGAATTTGGAGTGTAGCAGTGAGGTCATGTCCCTTCTCAGTTTTGCCTGATGCAGCGGATGTTGTGTGCTTTTGTTCGTGACCTCCGTGTTTTGGATGTCGTTTAGGATAGCAGTTAGCTGAGCTTTGGTTTGCTTCTTAAGTTCTGGACCTATCTGTATGAGGTGCCCCCTCACTACACTTTAATGGGCCTCCCACCTGGTCATCTGGGATGTCTGGTCTGGGGTGTTTGCCTCAAAGTAGTCCTTCAGGACCTGCCCTATATGTGTAATCAGGTCCAGTTGGGATAGAAGGTAGTCGTTGAACCTCCCTTTAAATGTCAGAACAGTAGGTTTTGAATCAATCCGAAGTAAAATTAAGTTCTCTTTAAGTGAATCAGATATGACTCCCACCTGAAGAAATATTTGCTTGAAGAACTGTGTGTTCTTTTTTATTTTCTCTTTCAATAACATTTTCTATATATAACATTGAACAGTAATTTTTGCATATATGCCCAAAATCTCAGAACACCAGCACTGAGAATTTAAAGAGACCTTAAAGGGTTAAGAAACAAGAAGATAATAAGAAAAGAAAAAAAAATACAATCAAATGAGAACTGGCTGAAAAATTAGAAGAAAACTTCATGGGGCTCTTTCAAATCTTATCTCCAGATCTGTCAAGATTAGAGATGTCGCAAACTGTCCGCCGAACCGTTCGCGAACATTTCGCCGGCGAACAATAGCGTGTTCGCGGCAAAACGAACATACGCAATTTCCGGTCCGCCCCCTATACGTCATCATTGAGTGAACTTTGGCCCGGAACCTCACAGTCAGCAGACACATTCCAGCCAATCAGCAGCAGACCCTCCCTCCCAGGAAGTGTCTGCTGACTGTGAGGTTCCAGGCCAAAGTTCACTCAATGATGACGTATAGGGGGCGGACCGGATATTGCGTATGTTCGTTTCGCCGCGAACACGCTATTGTTCGCCGGCGAAATGTTCACGAACGGTTCGGCGGACAGTTCGCGACATCACTAGTCAAGATATGACCATAATATGGAGAGATTCCATCATCTTTTTAAACCCAATAATATTCCATCTAAATACTCAAGAAATGTAATAGTCATCTTCCGCTGAGTTCAGTTTAAAGAAAAAGTTATCAAATCTAGACGAGAAAACTCTTTAATTGACACACCATATAAAAACATCAGATCTCTCATACTACACGAGACCATGGAGAAAATCATTTGCAGAAGTCCTAATCACCTTGAGAAATAAGGCTTTAGACAAGCAAGCTACCACTGGCCACCAACTGTCAGTAAGGCTTCAGACAAGCAAGCTATCACTGGCCACCAACTGTCAGTAAGGCTCCAGACAAGCAAGCTATCACTGGCCACCAACTGTCAGTAAGGCTTCAGACAAGCAAGCTATCACTGGCCACCAACTGTCAGTAAGGCTTCAGACAAGCAAGCTATCACTGGCCACCAACTGTCAGTAAGGCTTTAGACAAGCAAGCTACCACTGGCCACCAACTGTCAGTAAGGCTTGAGAACGATCTACTGAAGTTCCGCCGGAGCTTAAAAACAGCTTTATTTGCTCAGGCGTACGGGATGACATGAAAATTTTTAACTTGGTCCAAATGCATGTGATTATAATGCTGTTGTTTGCTGGATATTGTTTTGTCTGTTTTTTATTGCTGGTATGCGCATCGAGACCCTATGGGTAATAAGACTGCGTTTCTTAAGAATTTTTAATAAATAAATAAAATAAATAAATCATAATGTTAAATTTCCTGCAGCCCTGAGGATTAACTGGAAAGGAGACAGACTCATTTTTATCACCAAAGTTGTGAGCTGACTAAATTCTATGGATCTTGCTAATCATCCCTTCTGAAAAGGAAGAAAGAAACTAAGGAAAAGTTAAATAGAAGATGGAGATATTTAAATATTAATCTGTCAACACTGATGCGAGAAGAGCCATGTTGACTTTTTAAGACATTTATTTTTCTTCTTTTTTTTATTTGGGCACTAAATATGTAAGTATGGGCAATAAGCTAATCACTTAACTATATGTGCACTTTAAAAAATATGTCTAGATAATTATTCGAATGATGGTACACTAAGTTGGATTAGTATCATGTTTTTTCATTAAGAGTAAACACTAAATATAGGCATTAAGTGAATAATTTAACTACATGTGCACTTGAAAGAATATGTCTAGATAATTATTTAGATAACAGATGATACACTAAGTTGTTTGTTTCTTTCCTTCCAACTCTTCTTTCTTACCCTGAGAAGGAAAGGGGTTGGAGAGGAAGAGGGTAGGGTAAAGAGGAAGGGGGGAAGAAGAGAGGGAAGAGAAATGAGAGTAAACAAATTGTTCATATTTGGCCTATGGGAAGAAAACATTTTAAAAAGGTTATATCCCACTAGTGTCCCACTTGGTGTCTTAAATGGGACACAGTACCATTATGTCATAAGGGGTTTCCCCCAAAAAATCTTGGTTTCGTGTACTCAACAATTTTTATTTGTTTTGTTATGTTGGTTGTATTGTTTTGTTTTGTTGGTCATTTATGTCATAATTGCTTCAGCGCTGGGGGGAGGGGGGGGGGCTGGAGAGATGTTGAATGGGAATAAATGCTTAAACTTTATTTGTCCAAGATCTCAGCTCAACACAAAAGGGGTCTATTTTATATAATTATCTAAATAAAGAGCACGTGGATATTTATTTTCTCCATGAAACACATTGGAGACAATTTGACAAACAAAACTGGGGAGGCAAAATACATTCCACAATTATTCACACCTCAAATAGAGCTAAGAAAAAAATGCAGTGTAACTATAATGTTTGCTGATTCCCTAAAAATAGACATAATCACAAGACAGAAGACACAGAAGAAAGATACCTATTGATAATCTGTAAAATTAACAGTTTGCCCTTAGACTATTGAAACAAACTGAAAAGATAAAACTAGGTCACCTTATAATGGCAGGTGATTTTAACAGTGAACCAAATGTCAACAAGAAACCGATGAAAGAAGTAAAAGTGAATGAAATGATAATTAACCCCTTAAGGACACATGACGTGCCTGACACGTCATGATTCCCTTTTATTCCAGAAGTTTGGTCCTTAAGGGGTTAAACAAGCTGTATCTTTAAATAACATAAACACATGAGTTTGATATGCATGATATAGAAAGCTAAGAAACCTAGAATGAGCCAAGCCATGCTATCCCAAAAGACATCCAAAGGAGGTTCAGGTTATCTTTCAATTAAAAACAACATCTTGCTGCGGTTTTGGTTCATATTTACAGAAGGCATTTGCAAAGTAATTCAGAAGGATTGTATATATTAGAAACGAAGACAGGGCAAATGAAAGATTTAAATTGGCTAATCTGGAATACAACAGGACAAAATCCTATTATTACAAAAAAAAAAATAAAAAAATACTAATCTGATTCTTACTTGTCTATTGCAATCATGGGAAAATAATTAATTACAATGGGTATTAATAAGAAGATTCCAATATGCCTTAACATGAGTTTCACTGTACATTTTGTGTTGGACTTGAATTTAATTAAATGGAAACATAATCAATATACCCCAACTAATGACAAATACTGAAATTAAATTTTTACCCCAATATTGGCCTAATACAAATTACCACCAAAAGAGATATTCAGTTCTCAGAATTAAGAGCTTTCTAAAATCTCACATTATCGATATATCTAGTGAAATTTTGAATAATATTAAAATCCAATTTAATTCAAGTGAAACCAGTCTAGAAACCAGTCTAGACCACTGTCCAAAGGATTACAAATAATCAACTCTATTAAGAAAGATACACTTCCAACTACTTTGAAAACCTGGGAAAGGGAACTGAAGATCAACATAAACATAAAAAATGATGTTCTTCATACCTTAAGTAATTAAGAATACACATTCAATTCAATAACGCAAAAAAAGCCCAGGAGCTGCCGTTAGGTTTATCAAACTCAGTTGTATCTCAGTTAGCATGCTCTTATCCGTTTGAGTGGCATAAAGTCTCTCTCGCGTACCTGGGCATAAAGTTAACTAGATCTAGTTCTCTCTTAATTAAAGAAAACCATATTCCTTTATTGCACAGATTAGAGACCCAGTTGAATAGATGGGGGGTCCTGGGGGTGTCGTGGCTGGGCCTTGCACACACAAAAAAAATGATGGCATTGCCTCATATTTTGTACCTCTTTTGCACTGTTCCTATAGCCTTGTCGAAAATTTTACTTAAAATATTTCAATATATGATCAACTTGCATATTTGGAAAAAGAAAAACCCAAGGGTCGCATTTTGGCTTACAGGGCTTCCCTACTCACAAGGAGGCTTAGTCATTCCCAACATCGCCAAATATTATCAGGCTTCCTTGCTGTCCCAGAGCATGGCAGTACTTTTTCGCCCTACCACGCTGTTGTGGTTGCACATGGAAAAGGCTTGTGCCAAACCCTACTCAATAGAAGGCCTTCTTTGGCAGACCTCATAGAGCACGAAAATTGGAAAACATGTGCTCCCGTTATCTAAAATAATGCTCTAATGTTGGTCTATGTGGGCCCCTAAATTGCAAAAGGGTGTGAGACATATGTCCCTTGCCCTGTTACACACTATAACTACCCTCACAGACACAGGATCTAAACTTGACCATGTGGGAGGATAGCCGCATCGACAAGGTGCATGTGCTATATGATGATTCAGGGATCAAATCTTATCCAAGTTTGCAGACAAAGTATTCTCTTTCAAATAAAGAATTTTTTACTTACTTAAGGATTAAGAACGACCTGTTAGCTAATAAGGTGTCAAAACCCGATAGGGTATCATTTGACCAGTTTGGTAAATTTTGCTTGACACCCAACCTGGCTAGTAAGGTTCTTATGTGGTGGTACCTGGTACCAATGTATGTAGGTGCCTCTGACCTATGCTGAGGTGCCAAGGGCACAAGGGAACCTTATTCCACATTTTTTGGGATTGCCTCTACCTCGCACATTTTTGGAATGATGTCAAACAATTATACATACCTTGATGAGCATACCAATACCAACCCACCCTGAGTTTTACTTTTTACATATGCACCAGCATCTGTGTTTGACACGGAACAAGTCGGCAGTCATACACATGCTATATTGGCAGCCAAAATAAGCATTGCTCAAAAATGGAAAAAAAAAAAACTCCCCCAGATATATCGGAGGTGAGAGAGTAGATAAAAATATGAAATAATGGCATATAGAATAGAAGGCAGAGAGCTTACGCATGAAATAATGTGGCAAGAGTGGATAGAGTATAGGAGTAAAGTACCAATACACAGGCCGTAACTAAGCTTAAACTTAAACTTAAGCTTATGTTATTTATTTATTTACTTATTCACTGTGAAGTACAGGGGATGTAAGATTAATCACCCCTATAAAGTTTATCCCACCCCTTTACCTCTCCATTTTTCCTTACCTCTTAAGAGGTAATTTTCATAGTTATGTTGGCATAGGTATGGGAACATGTTCATAATTAACACATAAAAAAAATGAGAAAAAAAATACTTGGGAGATACTCGGAATCTTATGTAGATAGAGCTTTTTATTTCTTCTGAGAGTCGGTCTTTCTTATTAAGTATGCTGTATATATGTAGATCTGGGCTCTAATAGAAATGAAAACTGATTTGTCTTAATAGGAATAATGTATAGACAAGTGAGCTATCACGAGTAGAGCCTATGGTTCATTAAGACAAGAGGGCAAAGTGTATAAAATTACAATGTGACTCTGTTTAGTGCTCTGTGGATGGATTGTATTTTATTGTATTTGCTGTATAATTACATGGTTGCAAAAGAAAGCATAAATAAGCATAACAGGTTAGAAATGAAGTTCTCATGCCACATTATGCTGTGTTATGTTCCCTCCCTTTAATTACTAATACTATTATTATTTTTATTTGTTTTTGTTTGTTTATGGTTTTTTGTTTTTGTTTTCTTCCTCTTTTTTTTTGTAAACAACACCTTATGGTATCATATGACACCTGACTTTTACATTTCCTGAAATGGCTCAAAGCATCTTCTTTAAGATGATATGCTGTTCATGTAGAATAATAGGCAACGTAAAATATAGAATATCATGTACAGGTTTAAGGATTTCAGATATTGTATTTGTGTACAGTTTCGTATATTGTGCTGTAAATATAGGCTCACTTCAGAATTGCAATACTATGTAGTATTATCAAACTGCATTACCATATTGTGTAACATACTGTTTTTTTGTTGTTGTAAAACATAAATAAATAAAATAACAAGATATACCGCAAAAAAAGAAAAAAAATACACATTCATTGAATCTTATAGAAACATATTTTACAGTTTTGAACAGACAGTATTTGGTTCCATTGTAAATAAAAAAATGTTCACAAATGCAAACCGTTAATGCTGAAGATGTCATCAAACAGAAGGTACTTTTGTACACATATGTTGGTGCTGTTCCAAAATAAAAGAACTATGGGATGCGATCTTTGAGTTTCTGGAAATTTGCCTGAATAAAAAGATAAATAAAACTCCAGAAAATGCTTTACTCCAAACAAACTGGCCCTCATTTCCCCATATAGATGAATTATTGACTATTCATCTATTACTGACAACCAAAATAGTAATAGCCAGGCACTGGAAAGTTGAAAGTAGTATTCTAGTACAAAAACAATTTACATTCCAGATTAAAATAAAAAAGTTAGTTGGAATAATCAAAAATCTCAATCAGAAAATACTATATAGGACCAACGTTGTGATAGAGTATTTAGTGTATTTAAAGATCCTGTGACATACCTGTACATCTGATATGAATGGCTCTTTATAAATAATTTTCAAAGTGACGGGCATCAATAGTGGGACCCCGAAAAATCTTGCACCAGGGCCATCTCTACTTTAGTTCTGCCACTTTCTTGGGGTGGAGGACATGATTGCAATAGTGTGTTTGTATGTAGTGTTGAAGTTTGAATGCAAAGGTGTATTTGTGTGTAGTGTTGGCATTAGAATGCTGAAATGTATGCACATATACACACACACATACACACACCAATATACACACTGATACACAACCTGGCACACATGCAGATAAACAGACACACAGAAACAAACACACAGAAACAAACACTGAAACACATGTGGATACAGATACACACACCGGCACACATGTGGATACAGATACACACACTGACACACATGCAGATACACATACTGACTACATATAGGTACACAGATACACACTGATAACATACACACACTGACACACAAACAGACACACAGATACACAAACTGACACACATGTGCATACACAGACACACACATATGTAGAAACACAGACCAACAGATGCACACACCAACACACATGCAGACACACAGATACACACACTGACAACATACAGATGCAGAGACACACAATGACAACATACAGATACACAGATACTGACAGACATACTGACACACATACAGACACATATACTAACAGGCATACTGATATATATTGACAGACATACTGACATATACTGACACACACAGACATACTGACACACACATATAGACATATATATATAAGATTTAGTCTAAGGCAAATTAAAGGTTTTTTTTTACAGTAAGGACAATAAGGATGGGGAATTCTCTGCCTGAAGAAGTAGTCTTAGTGATTATAATAGGGTATGGCTTGAGGGCATTTAAAGAATGCCGGCGCCTGGGCTCATAATCTAAGCATTCAAAGTTGCACCGGAGACTATAACCTGATAATGTCTCAACAACAAGCAAAAAGAGTTCTGCAAAAACAGAAAAGCTAAAAAAAATTTCAGCCAGAAACAACACCTTCAGACTCTGGCCATACAGGCCTCAGTTAAAGATGGCAGAGAGGAGACCGAGGACAGCCTTCCAATGCCAGAGCCCAAAACAGCCAAACCAGCCTGACTCAGATTACTAATGTGACCTAAACGAAGCTCAAACGCTCTATCTACAAAACTTGTTACTACTTGGAAACATACAGTAGATTCCCTGCATAAGGACATCCAAGAACTGGGGAAGTGACTATCGCATATGGAGGATAAATGTAATGAATTCTCCACAGCACATAATGATTTAGCAATAAATGTAGAACACATGGCGACCAAACTAGAGATTATGGAGTCGAAACTAGCCGATATAGAAGACCGGGCGTGCAGGAACAATCTCAGGCTGCGAGGGATCCAGGAGGATGTCCTGCCGGCGGACTTACCTGCATATGACAGGGGCCTCCTCCAGGCCTATGTGCCAGAGATTCCAGTGGACATGCTGTGCGTTGATAGAGTACAACGCATACCAAAGCCGCAACACCTTCCCGCCTCCACGCCACGAGATGTGCTACTTTGCACGCATTACTTTCATATCAAACCACCGGAGGACTTTCCTGCTGTAAAGATCTTTGCAGACCTATCGGCAACCACTCTCCACAAGAGAAGAGACTTCTCCCCTGTGACAGAAGCCTTGAGAGAACATGACCTGCGTTATCGTTGGGGCTTCCCTACAAAGCTCCTTGTCACTAAGGATGGAGACATCGCAGTGTTACACACACCTGAGGATGGCCTTCACAAGCTACAAACCTGAGGAATGCCGGCTCTTCCTGTAGAACAAGCCGCACGAAAACCAGGCAGACTCACAGCTGAGTGGAACAAAGTGTCTAAGTAATGCGATACAGCAGGAAGTCAGCTACGAACTGAGCAAGTATTACACTGACACTCACTTGGACACTATAAAGGTTATATTACTAAACACTGTATTGTTGAGCAGTACTAGCTCTTAAGTTGGTTTCTAGGTTAGCAGCTATTTCAAATTGACACTTATGCCTTACACAGTATATACCCTTAACTTCTCCTAGTATGATATACATCTGACTATGACATCTAGACGTTACATGTTGGGAGGGGGCCAGAAAACTAGCATTTGACGGACCGCTGGCACTCCGACTGAGTACCTCCGCCAATCGATGCTCCTAGCACTTGCCGAGGACTCCGAGCACTCCAACCGACACCATCAGCACTGCGGACTCCACTTCCAGCGATGCACCTGCGCCAGGGTCTTGCCGTCTCTCACCCACCCTGGATCCATGACCAGGATCCAGCTCCCAATGGGTGAACCTCTCCTAAATCCAGAGAGCGTAGCAGGAACAAATCAAGCTCTTACAAGAGCTTACTCTGGGGAGTAAGTGATTACAGCAATCCCCAGAGTGTAGGTATCACTTCCCCCATGAGCCAAGGCTTCAAGAAAGGTGCAAGTAGTTCTGGTTTATTGAGGGCTACCAGGTGGACACTCCCCTAGGGGACCTGATAGAACAATGGGACACATATTGGATATTAGCCAATCACAGACAATACAAACAAAACACTCCCACGGTGACATCACAATCCCTCCTCTCTATCCTGGAGATAATTGGGAAGTAATCAGATTATCTCCCAGGACAGAAGCAAGACACCATTAGCCACATGGTTACAAAAAGACATAAAAGTACACAATGTTACAATTACTACATAAAACATATACATGCAACATATCCCCAGATAGCTTAGATCTGAGCGCACATTATTACCGAATGGCGCTCAGATCACATACATACAGTTCAATCGCCATTGAAGCCAAAGTCTTTTCCATAGTCTTTCGTTACACGAATAGGCTCCATGGCATAGCTATCTGGGGTAGCACTACTCACATACTGAAAGCCCCGAACGCCCTGGCAGAAATACACAAATAAACCTTTCTGCAGGGTAAAATACAGCTATCAGCACAGGGGCCATAGTCGGAAGGCAGGAGGCTAGCCAGTAGTCCCCTCCAGGCACAAGTGGCGAAGGGCACTTCATCACATAGCATATAACAAATCCCACCGGACCGCGACACCTGTTGTGATGAGGCTCATGCAGAGCAGCGGTGCAGAATGGTGATACAGGGATATGCAGCTATATTTACAAGTATACAGCTCACATATTCACCATAAGCCAGGATTGTATAATCAATGATGTTATGGGACAGACGGAGTACACTATGCTTCATGTGGTATAAATGATTGCCAGGCTTTAGTATGTATGGGTACAAACATGGAACCAGCTCATAGAATTAGGGAATTAACCCTCTTATTTATCTTATACTTAACGTTTAAGTTTGGGCTCATATTGATACACTGTATGAATGTCACGCGTGATGACGGGAGGGAAGTACGTCTGACGCGCTCACCTTTACCTCCACTATGCACGGCAACAATGTCTCCCATCCTAGCTTATAGCAGTACTGTATGCGGAATAAGCAGCTTTCTCATCATTGCAAGCTATTCCGAATAGCCACACAATGGAGAAGGGCAATCTCCCCTACCCCCGTAGTGCGGCAACACCACACAATATCTCTCCCAGAGATACCCTGTTCATCCTAGATAGTTCTATTTGTTCCATGTTTTCCCCCTTCACTCTATTTCCCTGTCTCCTCCTTAGTCCCTACAGGTCCAATGTACCACGCTGAGTGGACAAACCAGGTTGAGCCTAGTTGTGTCTCTGCACGGCAGATGGTTGATCCCAGGGGAGGCCAAAGCTTTTTCACTATGATCACAAAACATAATATGAATACCTACTAGCATTATCAAACTGTAACATACTTACTTACCTCGCCTTGTCTAGCCAATTCTATCATGATCACCACTAATAAGCACATTGTCACATACATCCCGAATAAAGTATGAAAATACAGACTTACAATGTCTGTGGCCTTAATACGTCACACAAAATACATATTTTATTAGAGGAGGCTAAACAAACTCAAACAGATATACCCGACACAATATCATGCCACCCACTCATCTAAATCGAGAGGGGTGTCCATACTTGTCCACAGCTCTTTAACTTTCTGACTCCTGCAACTCAAAAAAGACACACGGGGAGATATGTAATATTTCACTGAAAGGTTAATGATATGTTATACACTGTAGCGGGAATATACACACCTAACGAAAACCAAAGAAATTTCCTGCACAAAGTGTTAGCCACGCTTCCCACCTCCCAAGCAGCATCAATTGTAATTTGCAGGGACCTCAACCATGTCATGCAGTTGCAACTGGATACAACACTGATAGATACCTCACACAGACATAAAACCCTCCAAAGTCAATGTAAAGCACTCAAAAAACTCATATCAGAGTATGACCTGTACGATGCCTGGAGGACATACCACCCGAATGATCGGGAGTACTCCTTCTACTCTTCGGTACACAAAACATTTTCAAGAACGCATTTTGTTTTCGTATCAGGAGACTTGCTACCACATATAACAAACTGTACGGTTGGAGATATAGTGTGGTCCGACCACGCACCTATAACAATCACCCTAACAGGCAAATTTAAGACAAAGCACCTTGGCGCCTCAACTATAATATTCACCGAAATGTTGAATTTAAAAATAAGCTATCTGAAGACATAACTGTATACTTTACATTGAATGAAACTCCTGACCTCTCACCAGTCTCGATTTGGCAAGTCCATAAGGCGGTTGTCCGCGGCCTCAGCATTAGTAGAGCACCCCTCCTATACTGCACGTCCAAAAATGAGTATATTACACTACTGAGATCTCTTAAAGAAGCCAGCTCCTTTAACCATCACAGGAGACTCAGACAAAAATAGGCAACACGAAAGCAAGACTGAATGAGAAACACCTGTGCACCACTGCACGCATGACTCAAAAACGAAAAATAAATTACTATACACAAGGGAATAGAGCAGGGAAGGCACTTGCAACAAATCAGAAATAGACAGGTTTCTGGCAAAAATCAAACTCCCCACACTCTCACAAAAATACATAAAAATACACTAGAGACACCGATTTGGCATTAAGAAATCATACACGCGATACACTCATTAACCTCGGGGAAATCCACTATGCCTGAATCATGCACCTGAGGTCCCCTCATATCTATGGTATCCACAGTAGAGGATACATTGAAAATAACCATCTACAATATTCATATGGACCTGGACTGACTCTTCCCCCTTACATCCCTCCCCTTCCTTTTCCCGTTAAACTCTCCAGTTTACTGTTCTTAAGTTACAATTCATATGCAGAGACAAAAGAGGTACACCTCAAAGAAACAGACTTTCAAGACATAGGTCCATTCCGAGGGCCGACAACGTACATTGGTTTAATATGATGGCAGAGCCGAGATGTTTGTTTATTAAGTAAGTCACTTTCTGGAATTCTACGTCTGAATGCCTATTGGAACATTGATATATTCAAAGACTCATGTACATGTACCTCAATATTTAATAAAATGTTACAATAAAAAAAAAAAAAGAAGAGAGAGAGAGAGAGAGAGAGAGAGAGAGAGAGAGAGGGAGAGAGAGAGGGAGAGAGAGGGAGAGGAGAGAGGGAGAGGGGGAGAGAGAGAGGAGAGAGAGAGAGAGAGAGAGAGAGAGAGAGAGAGAGAGAGAGAGAGAGAGAGAGAGAGAGAGAGAGTGAGGAGAGAGAGGAGAGAGAGAGAGAGAGGGAGGGAGAGGGAGAGAGAGAGGGAGGGAGAGAGGGAGGGGAGAGAGGGAGGGAGAGAGGGAGAGAGAGAGGAGAGAGAGGGGAGAGAGGGGAGAGAGGGGGAGAGAGGGGGAGAGAGGGGGAGAGAGGGGGAGAGGAGGGGGAGAGAGGGGGAGAAGGGGGAGAGAGGGGGAGAGAGGGGGAGAGAGGGGAGAGAGGGGGAGAGAGGGGGAGAGAGGGGGAGAGAGGGGGGGAGAGGGGGGAGAGGGGGGAGAGGGGGGGAGAGGGGGGAGAGGGGGGAGAGGGGGAGAGGGGGAGAGGGGGAGAGGGGGAGAGGCAGGTGAATAAAGCACAACTGGTTATAAAAGTGGGAAAAAAAATCTAATTTTAAAAAGGCCAATTTCAATATTTTAAGGTTAGCTTTAAAACATATATCAACAATGACTGGGAAGAACTCCTTTCCGAGAAAAGCACAGAAGAAAAATGGAATATATTGAAATGAATATTACAAAAGTACCTTACTAAACATATACCATTATATAAAAAAAAAATTAAATTATACAAAAAAAGAAATGTATCAATGTGCTGCAATGACCCAGTCAAAGTCCAAACCTAAACTCAAATTAAATGCTGTGGTGAGGGCTTATGTGCATAAACAAATGCCAGCAAACCTCAATGAACTGAAGAAGAGTGGAAGGAAGTGGGCCAAAATTCCTCCAAAATGATGTGAAAGACTGATAAAATCATACAGAAACAGATTACTTCAAGGTATTACTGCTAAAGCTTGTTCTACAAGCTATTTAATCATAAGGTGTACTTAGTTTTTTTACATGGCTTTTCCATTTTGGTTTTATTTTTGTTAAATAAATCATGACACGGTTTTTTATTTCTTGTGTTGTTGTACATCTGAGGTTGTATTTACCCATTTTTAAGACCTGCTAAGGAACAGATGATTGTTATTATGTCCGAATATGTAAAACAACATAATTCAAAGAGTGTGTACTTTCTTTTTCCCAAAACTATAAGTATGCCATTTAAATCACATTGGACAGAGGAAGGCTTTCAACTGCATGAAAATGATCAATTATATCAAGTAAATTAGAAAACAAAAAATAAAATAAAATAAAAGCACAAAACCAAAGATTTTTGTAAGTACAAACTTCCAAAAACATCCAATTGTTTGTTTGTTTTTTTTAGATTAGAGATTGGATGGCTAATAAATGAGTATAAGGAACAGGCAGACATCTTAAAAATGTTTGTTAGATTCCCACAGCGTCTGCTTGCTTTATAAGATATATTGACTACTGTTGACATGTTGTTATAGCAATGCGTGTGGCCCTTGAACAAAATAGGTACAAGCAATTGCACTATTTAAAGAGACACTAAAGGAAACCAGATGCAGGTGGCACTTTAGTGTTAGGAATACATCTTTGTATTCCTAACACTATAGATTCCCTTTAAACCACAGTTGGAAATCCTTTAATATTTCTTATTAAATTAATGTTGGAATATTTTGTGTAAAAGCATATGTTGTGATTTGTTTGACAGTTTGTACCGAATACACAACTCTAAGTACCTCCCACTTCTAAGAGAAGGCATTTAAAAGGAGGCTAATTTGTATTGCTAGTAGAACACTACTAATAAAGCCTCTGCAATGATATTGATGTTACAAAGGTTTGGAGTCCAGCAGCCAGATTAGCAATGTTTTCTGCCAGAAGTAGCCACTCATTACCCAGGTGGTTGAGTCTTGAGTTGCCATCTGGTCTTAAGCAGAAATTAGATACTGGAACAGAAAGATGGTAATCATAGGGTAAGCCGAGGTCTGTGGGAAGGAGAAGCAGCAAAGTCAAATGGTCCAAATTCAGCAACAGGTATAAGAAACAGGAATAAGCTTGATTATAGCGTACAGGAACCAGAATAATCTGGCAAAGGTACAGAGACAGGAAGTGGTTTATACAGGCACCAGACACCTGACCAGACACAGCTGAAGAGAGTTGGTACTAATATCATTGTAGAGTCAAAGTAATCAGATCTCAGGTTAATCTGCAAAGGCAGGCTGGTGAACTGGTAAGGAAGAGGATGGATCGGGTATGTCTTCCATGCGCGGCCTACTCCTAAGATGGGGGCCATACCAGACTCCCACAGCTCATACTCAGAGGAAGAACCTCTGGACGCCCCAGACAACATACCTGAGGCCAGGGGTCCATTCTCCACTGTGCCCATGGGCGACCTAGGAGCTCCAGCCACTAAAGGAGACACAGTAAACCTCCTCAAAAGTGTTCGCTCCTGGTTTCACGCTAATATGGCGTTACTGCGAGAAAACATGTTGGTGGTCACTGACCGGGTGAGAGTCAGAGAAGAAAACTTAACTACAGTCATACAACGCCAAACCGACACAAGCACAAGGGTTCAGAAACTCCAGTCCTCAGACAAGATCCTGCAGGTCAGACTGGACATGCTTGACGATGCACGGCGATGAAACAATATAAAAATAAGGGTCATCGCTGAATCAATTGACGACAGAAAGCTCCCTCACTTTCTCTAATGTCTACTCTCAGCAATCTTGCATCCCAGGCAAGCTTAACATACCCCTATAGAGGGATCACACAAACAGTCCATCAGAGCTCCGGTCGCAACCTCCTGCGATGTCCTGCTTCGCTTCCAATCATTCTGCAACAAGATGGCGTTCGTGGATGCACTCAAGAATTAGAGCCAATCTTCATTCTAAGACTAGATCTTATAAACCAGAAAGAAAATTCACCAGAACACCTTTTTTTTTTTTTTTTTAAAGGGCAACAAGGACAGGCATCCAAAAGAACAAGAGGTAAAAGAAGAGGAAAATATTACTGATGGAGGAAGGGTTCAGATAGACATGGTTGAAGCCCACCATGGAACATTGATTCAAATCTGGGCTTTGCATGTAATAGATCAATGGGTTCACTCGAATATAATAAATAGTGATGTCGCGGACATAAAATTTTCGGTTCTTCAATGGGCAGGTGAATTTTAAAACCCACAGGGACTCTTTCTGGCCACAATAGTGATGGAAAAGTTGTTTCAAGGGGACTAACACCTGGACTGTGGCATGCCGGAGGGGAATGCATGGCAAAACTCCCATGGAAAATTACACAGTTGATGCAGAGTCTGGTTTTAATCCATAAAGGGCATAAATCACTTAAAATTCATAAATCACAATGGATACGGATTGACACCTGACATATGACATATTGACACCTTGACATATGGATTGACATCTGTCCTCAGAGACCCTTATACACACTGACACAGAGCAGAATAGGGACTGTTCCCCCTACATAGGGTCACTTGGCAGATATGGATTGACACCTGTCCTCAGGGACCCTGATACACACAGACACAGAGCAGAATAGGGACTGTTCCTCCTACATAGGGTCACTTGGCATATATGGATTGACACCTGTCCTCAGAGACCCTGATACACACTGACACAGAGCAGAATAGGGACTGTTCCCCCTACGTAGGGTCAATTGGCAGATATGGATTGACACCTATCCTAAGGATCCCTGATACACACTGACACAGAGCAGAAAAGGGACTGTTCCCCCTACATAGGGTCACTTGGCAGATATGGATTGACACCTGTCCTCAGGGACCCTGATACACACTGACACAGCAGAATAGGGACTGTTCCCCCTATATAGGGTCACTTGACAGATATGGATTGACACCTAACCTAAGGATCGCTGATACACACTGACACAGAGCAGAATAGGGACTGTTCCCCCTACATAGGGTCACTTGGCAGATATGGATTGACACCTGTCCTCAGGAACCCTGATACACACTGACACAGAGCAGAATAGGGACTGTTCCCCTGCTGTTTCTGCTGGTGATGGTGACCACAACTCTTCCTCTTCACGCTCATCTACGGCCTGATCCAGCACTCTTCGCAGGGCACACTCCAGGAAGAAAACAAATGGTATGATGTCGCTGATAGTGCCTTCCGTGCGACGTACTAGGTTTGTCACCTCCTCAAAAGGACGCATGAGCCTACAGGCATTGCGCATGAGCGTCCAGTAACGTGGCAAAAAAATTCTCAGCTCCCCAGAGGCTGTCCTAGCACCCCGGTCATACAAATATTAATTAACGGCTTTTTCTTGTTGGAGCAGGCGGTTGAACATTAGGAGTGTTGAATTCCAACGTGTCGGGCTGTCGCAAATCAAGCGCCTCACTGGCATGTTGTTTCGCCGCTGGGTTTCTGCAAAGTGCGCCATGGCCATGTAGGAACACCTGATATGGCCACACACCTTCCTGGCCTGCTTCAGGATGTCCTGTAAGCCTGTGTACTTATGCACAAAGCGTTGTACGATCAGATTACACACATGTGCCATGCACGGCACATGTGTCAACTTGCCCAACTTCATTGCCGCCAACAAATTTGTTCCGTTGTCACAAACCACTTTGCCGATATCGAGTTGCTGCGGAGTCAGCCACTTTTCCACCCGTGCTTTCAGGGCGGAAAGGAGTGCTTCTCCGGTGTGACTCTCTGCTTTCAAGCAAGTCAAACCCAAGACGGCGTGACACTGCCGTATCCGGGATATGGAATAGTACCTGGGGAGCTGGGGGGTGCCGTTGATGTGGAGCAAGACGCAGCAGCAGAAGAGGACTCAGCCGAGGAGGTTATGGAAGAGGATGGAGTAGGAGGAGTAGAGGAGGTGGCAGCAGGCCTGCCTGCAAGTCGTGGCGGTGTCACCAACTCCTCTGCAGAGCCACGCATTCCATGCTTGGCAGCCGTCAGCAGGTTTACCCAATGCGCAGTGTAGGTGATATACCTGCCCTGACCATGCTTTGCAGACCAGGTATCAGTGGTCAGATGGACCCTTGCCCCAACACTGTGTGCCAGACATGCCATTACATCCTTTTGCACAATCAAGTACAGGTTGGGGATTGCCTTTTGTGCAAAGAAATTTCGTCCGGGTACCTTCCACTGCGGTGTCCCAATAGCCACAAATTTTTTGAACGCCTCAGACTCCACCAGCTTGTATGGTAAAAGCTGGCAGGCTAATAGTTCAGACAAGCCAGCTGTCAGACGCTGGGCAAGGGGGTGACTTTCTGACATTGGCTTCTTCCACTCAAACATGTCCTTGACAGACACCTGACTGTGGGCAGATGAGCGGGAACTCCTCAAGGCGAGAGACGGAGTGGCGGATGGTTGAGAGGGGGCAAGGAGGACAGCAGTGGTTGACGTGGCTGAAGATGCTGGACCAGGAGGAGGATGGCGGCTTTGAGTTTGTGTGCTGCTTGTACTCATGTGTTGATCCCATAGGCGTTTGTGATGTACGATCATGTGCCTACGCAAAGCAGTTGTACCTAGGTGGGTGTTGGACTTCCCACGACTCAGTTTCTTTTGGCACAGGTTGCAAATGGCATCGCTGTTGTCAGAGGCAGACACACAAAAAAAATGCCACACTGCTGAGTTCTGCAATGACGGCATTCTGGTGGTGGACACAGCATGCGTTTATTGGCGTGCAGTCGGGCTGACCCCGGGTGCCGATGCATGCTGTCTGACTGTGCCACTAGCTCCTTGAGATGACCTCCCCCTGCTTCCAACTCGTCTCCTCCTCCTCTCTGTCTCCCCATCTGAACTTTCGCCCTGTTCTTCTTCTTGCCGAGCGGGCACCCACGTGACAGCCATGGACGCATCGTCATCATCAACCGCTTCACTTGTATCTGACAACTCAGCAAAGGAAGCAGCAGCGAGTACAACATCATCATCATCATCATCATCACACCGTACGTCCATGTGTGTAATGCTGCCTGACTGAGACATATCCCTGTTATCTACATCCTCTGTCAATAATGGTTGCGCATCACTCATTTCTTCAAACAGATGTGTAAATAACTCCTCTGACAGATAAAGTGAAGTGGCTGTTGTGCCAGTGTTGGTGGTGGCGGCAGGCGGGTGAGTGGTATCTTGAGAGGTGCCCGAAGCTAAGCTGGAGGAGGATAGTGCGTCAAGGTTCCGAGCGGAAGCTGTAGAAGATTGGGTGTCCTGTGTTAGCCAGTCAACTATGTCCTCAGAACTTTTCAAGTTCAGGGTACGTGGCCTCTGAAAATTGGGCAATATTCTAGGGCATAAGGGAATCACAGCACCACGACCACGACGGCCCCTGTGGGGTGGCCTGCCTCTGCCTGTCATTTTTTTTTGAAATAGTGGTAATATGCGTGCAAGCTACTGTGAGACCATATATGAGTGGCAATGTGCACTGGCAGAGGTTGGCAGAGTACACGCTGTAGGCCTGACACACCCGCTTGCAGACAAGTAACTGCTATTCAATCTATAACAGTGAAAAAAGTTTTTTGGTTTTAAATGCACGCTATTGTGACACCAGATATCAGTGGCAATGTGCACTTGCAGAGGTTGGCAGAGTACACGCTGTAGGTCTGACACCCGCTTGCAGACAAGTAACTGCTATTCAATCTATAACAGAGAAAAAAGTTTTTTGGTTTTAAATGCACGCTATTGTGACACCAGATATGAGTGGCAATGTGCACTTGCAGAGGTTGGCAGAGTACACGCTGTAGGCCTGACACCCGCTTGCAGACAAGTAACTGCTTTTCAATCTATAACAGTGAAAAAGTTTTTGGGTTTTAAATGCACGCTATTGTGACACCAGATATGAGTGGCAATGTGCACTTGCAGAGGTTGTCAGAGTACACGCTGTAGGCCTTACACACCCGCTTGAAGACAACTAACTGCTATTCAATCTATAAGAGTGAAAAACATTTTTTTGTTTTTAAATGCACGCTATTGTGACACCAGATATGACACCAAAAAAAAAAAAAGCAGTCTGATGTTCCAGCCCTAAAAAGGGCTTTTTGGGGTGCTGTCCTTACAGCAGAGATCAGAATAGTCCTTCAAGACTGTAGTGGCCACTGAATACACTAGGCTAGCTATACATTTCCCAATCAAATGAGCAGCAGCTACACTTTCCCTCCTCTATCTAAGAATGCAGCTTCAGAATTAATCTAAAATGGATGCTGTACAGGAGGTGGGAGGGTCTGCTGCCGATTGGCTGGAATGTGTCTGCTGACTGTGAGACACAGGGTCAAAGTTTAGTCAATGATGACAAATAGGGGGCGGATCGAACCGCGCATGTGTTCGCCCACTGTGGCGAACGCGAACACGCTATGTTCGGCGGGAACTATTCACCAGCGAACAGTTCGGTACATCACTAATAATAAACAAATACTTCCTAAAAAATTAGAAGAAAAAATTACAAGGCACATAATTGTCAGGTTATCGGTCAGAAAATCAAAATATCAAAATCAAAATAAACTCCAATAAAATAATGCATTCTAAGGGGTGTGGCGTGAGCCTAGATGTGATCAGACATGTTATTTTGCAGCTCCTGGGCTAACGGAGTACCCAAAGTGTGGTACCACAGCAAGTAACCCTAAAAAAACATGGCCCTCAAAGTGGGAGACCATATTGCCTGGATGCCATCCAAATCCCACAAAAAAATGAAGGCTAAGGGGACAAATCTTCGGGTTTACTCTATCTCACCAATGGCACAGAGACCCCAAGATGACGACTGCAGTCCCTCTTCTCCGGATGCGGGCTCAGAAGTGAGTGATCATACCTCAATCTCCGTGCTACTCTCGACACCAGCAACAGACCAATCAGTCAGAAAAGTGTTGGGAGAGTTTCAGACCTCACTACAGGCTAACTTTGACCAGCTGACAAGAGACATTAGGGCGGACGTCAAGACAATCCGGGCCTGCACCTCACACTTGGAGGACAAAGCAGAGGAGCACACAAGATGCTGGCAGACGCTCACACCGCCATGGAACACTATGTAGCCATAAATATTTGGGAATACCTGTTTGTATTCCCCGCTTCCCAGCTGAGGTATCATCTCACTCTAAGTTACAAAACCAAAAAAAAGCATGCATAGCCTCCTTAACCCCCATAATCAGCTTTATACTGATATGTATTTTCCGTTAGAACAAGAGTCCTGGGATCAGGACACTATTGAATGGATACCTGTAAATAGTTATTTATGATCTTGTTTGGCAATTTTTAGCTTTTTAGTTTTATGCAATATATATAAAATCTCGTGGGAAGGAGAGGGTCTATTCAAGCAATGAATGCAATAACTCAGAGATTCTATGTCTCCTCTTGTCAATCAGAGATACCCCCGGAAGTAACCACAACGTATGTCTTTATTCCCTCCTTATGAGGATTACGGATGGGGGAGGGAGGAGAAGAAGAAATACTGGGTGATGGGAGGATGCGGGATGGTATAGAACAGATTGGGGGGTATGCTTGCTTAATTATGAATTATGAATTACAGCTGTGTTATGGAGGGGGTGGAGGAAGAGAGTGTGACCTGGTTAGTGCTTACTAGTGATTGCGAAACTCAAAATGTTTTCACTCAATGCTAAGGGTTTAAACTTGCCTCATAAATGTAGGCTAGCCCTGGCAGAGGCATATAAACAGGCACACATTGCCTATTTCCAAGAAACCCATTTCAAATGTGGAGCAAAGCCTAAATTTATTTCACCAGCATATCCAATTGGCTACCATGCCTGCTTTAAATCGAAATAGTGTGAGGTGTCAATATTGATAGGCAGACAGGTGGCATTCTCACTAGTCCAAAAAAAATGTGATAAAGAAGGGATATCTTTTGTTGCAATGCTATGTTAACAATGTCCCTGTGACAAATTGAACTTTGCCACTGGCTTTTGGAGAGGCCTGCTTGCCAGCCTCTTGCCCTGTGACTATGGCCCTGGGGTGTATTGCCCTTTAAAACTCTAGTTGTGCCTATTGTATTTTGGAGCACTGTTTCTGCCCCTTTAAACTGTACTGGTACAGTTCTGTACTTTAGAAGTACCACTTCGGATGCAGCCAAAGTGCCGAAGTAGTCGAAGTGGCCACCATTCGACATACGAACACGTGGTGGCGCCCATTTTAATTCAGTCGAACGTGTTCAGCGGTGTTTGGTCGTCGAATACATGGAACTCAAATTGGATATGCGATGAAACAAACACCTCTGAACTTTACCTTCTCCAGACTTCAGCGCTTTGACTGAAGTTGAACACCGTTTGACAATTCGAATGTCACTTTAACATTGACGGTTTGCATGAACGATTGCCGTTCGTCTTTTTGAACTGAATTTAACATTGGAAATAGACCGACCGCACATCCTAATTCTCTGGAACTGTTTTGGGTCTGAAAATGTGTGTGCGGTCGATCACATGTGACTTCCATGGAACTTTTGAACCCCTGCTCTGACCTGGGTGATTTTTGGATATGTTGTTCGTCCAGATCAGGGTTATCCAGGGATATAATACATTTATGGGGATATGTTGAATTTTGGGGTCCTTTTTGGGGTTTGTAAAAATGTATGTTTTTTTCTGCCTGTGGATAATTAAGATATTCCATTAGCTAGCTTAATTATATCACAGGCAAAGGGGAGGGCTTGGTGACTGTATGTAGGAGTGTTACTATGTTAATTATTGTTTCTATTGGTTTGGTGACTTTGTGTCCTGTGCTCCACAAGGTCCACGTGGGGGGTAACCTTGTGCGGAAAATGTGTATAAAAGAAATGCCTTTGTGCTCATTAAACCAGAGTTCTGCTTAACCCTAAATACGTAGCTTTGTCTCGTTATTGTAGGGAACCTGCATCCAGCTAATAACTAGCTCTTGTAAAAGCTCTGCTACTCTCTCTCTACACTGGTCCAGCTGATGGGACACTGCAGCACAGCCTCTCGCCAGGGAAAAGGACGTCTCCAACGGCATACACCCCTCTAAAAACCTAGGTGGCCATTACAGTCCCCTATACCCTTGTCAACGTGTACGGCCCCCACAAGAATCAACCACTATTTGTATCCAATCTCTTAGCCCTCATACACCAACATAAATTTTGAGAGATAATAGTGGGAGGAGACATCAATTTCCTATTAGATCATACTAAAGATACCTCCTTCATGCACTCAGTGGAATTGATAACGATGCATAAACAGAGTTCAATAACACAAAAATTAGCGACCACCCTAATCTCTCATGATCTCTGTGATCCCTGGCGGGTTTTTCACCCTATGGAAATAGACTACACATTCCACTCACATGTGTATAATACATATACTAGGATAGACAGATTTATTTCACACAAAAGCTTGATCCCAGCATGATCTGAATCTCCTGCATCCCTCACTCCACCAGATCGATCAATTTTTAGAAAGCATACACCCAAAGTTATAATCTCAGGATGCAGAAATACTGACCGCTCCTTTTACTATAGAGGAAATCTCTAAAGATATCTCTCACCCGCCCACAAATCTCCAGGCACAGATGGCCTGACAAACCTGTCTTACCAGACCTTTGCCACTACCCTCACACCTCACATCGTGACCTTCTTCAATCACAGCTACCCAAAGGTACACTTCCCAGCGAAATGTGCAAGCACATATCTCAACACTTCCAAAACCCAGTAAACCTCCCGTACATTGTGCTATTTTCTGCCCCATCTCCCTCCTCAACTGTGACACAAAACTGTACTCTAAACTCATAGCAAACAGACTGTCCTCAGTGCTGCCCAAACTAATTCACAATGATCAATCCGGCTTTGTGCGAGACCATCAATGCTCGGACAATACCAGAAAACTGCTTAACCTACTTTCGCACCTAAACGAAACCAACACCGAAGGTCTTCTCCTGGCACTTGATGTAGAGATGGCATTAGATAGACTACATTGGGGCTACATGACCAAAGTGCTGCTCAAGTTTGTTAAACCCACGATGGTGATCCAAAGGATCATGACAATGTACAATTGCCTAACAGCCAAAGTTCACAATTCGGGTTTCCTATCCACATCTTTCTCTATCATGAACGGCACCCATCAGGGATGCCCGCTCTCTCCCCTGCTTTTTATCCTTACCCTAGAGCCCTTGGCACAATCAATGCAAACCCACCCAGATATACAGGGCATACCCATTGATTGAGTGGAATTTAGGATATCTCTGTTTGCAGACAATATCATACTTACTTTAAGCAACTCTAGTATTTCCCTGCCGGCGGTCCTGTCGATTCTAACCACTTACGGCAATCTGTTCTACTACAAACTCAACCAGGCAAAAACTCAGGCCTTGATGATAAATATACACTCCCTCCAGGTGGCAACCCTTAAGACAACATATCGATTCGATTGGCAGGCAAAATATGTGACATACTTGGGGCTAAACCTCACCTCTGAACACCCTTTATAAACATAATCACTGTCCGCTATTGCAAAAATGTAAGAGGGTTTTAATGAATTGGAAACATGCCCCCCTGTCTTGGGCGGGGAGAGTAAACACGGTAAAAATTATGATACTTCCCTGTGTTTTGTAT
The DNA here is from genome assembly GCF_036172605.1 of Pelobates fuscus. Classification (NCBI taxonomy): domain Eukaryota; kingdom Metazoa; phylum Chordata; class Amphibia; order Anura; family Pelobatidae; genus Pelobates; species Pelobates fuscus. The sequence goes on along the minus strand of NC_086317.1, from coordinate 325,109,126 downwards.
ATCTTTCAATTGCTGTTGGATGTTGGAAAAATCCAATGAAACCAAAAATACTATCTTTGAGTTACAAAACATTAGCGGATGTCCAACCCCGAAGAATATTTTCATTCCAAATCAAACGGGAGTCTGACTGTGGATCACAGTTCTCCACAGAGGACTGGACTCAATCCCTTAATGCATTGCAAGGGGTCACCCAATGCTACCACCATGTAGAAGCCCATCGTAAACTGATTTACCATTGGTACTTGACCCCCTCATGATTAAACAAAATATTTCAAGCTACCCCAAATATGGAGAGGAACGGGGAAGCATGTTACACATATGGTGATCATGTAAAGGTATTAAACCGCTCTGGCTAGAGTCAGAGAAAATACTAACTTCCATGCATATTCTGAAGGTACCCCTTACACCTGAACATTATCTTCTATTCATGCCAGGTAAATATATCTCATTCCAGTTTGCGGCCTTACGCAAGCATGTTTCCTTGGCAACACACCACACAGAGGTGCAAAATAGACGAAAAATGGATACCATGGCTTAGTTATAATAAATGTAATATGAAAAACATTTTTTTACAATTGTACATCCCCGGGGCAACACCACGCACTTTGGACCGAACTAGATTGTCAAACCATAACGAATGTTGCATGTTTTGAGTGTTACTTGACCATGTGTATATTCACTCCCAATAAACATGTGCACGAATGGTTTCCTGTAGACCAAGTAAGTCAAACATGCAGCCCGCATTCATATCACAGTTAACATATTTGTGGCCCTCCTGCCCTGGGGCCGCTTTCAGCTGTATCTGTGACCAGCAAGACAGCAAAAATATTTCCTGATTCTTGCTCTCCTGGCCACAAGAGGGCAGAGCGGCTGTGTGTCTGCTGAGCAGACCAGAGCAGCCACACCCCCTTCCCGACTGCTCGCAGTGCCAGAGGAGTGTCTGGCCTGCTTCAGCAGGATTTGAGCTGGAACTGAAGGACAGACAGCAAATTGTAAGGTAGGAGAAGAGGGGCTTGGGGGTAGCAGTGTATTAATTTGAGGGACGGAGGCCAGTGAATTAATTTGAAGGAGGGAGGGGGCCAGTGTATTAATTTGGGGGAGAAAGGGGGCCAGTGTATTAATTTGAGGGAGGGAGGGGCACTGTATTGATTTGGGGGACGGAGGGGGCACTGTATTAATTTGAGGGAGGGAGAGGGCACTGTATTAATTTGGGGGAGGGCAGTGCAGAGTGGTGGTGGGTCAGTGTGTTAAGAGAGGGAAGGGGCAGTGTATTAACCTGGGTTAAGTCAGGGAGCCATTGTATTAAATTGTGGAAGAGGGGACAGTGTATTTATTTGAGGGAGGGAGGGGACCAGTGTATTAGAGTGGTGGGGGGCAGTGTGTTCAATTGGGGGGAAGGAGATGCTGTTTGGCCGCGCACCTTTTTGCCACACATGCACAATAGCCTCCCAATGCTTTCCTCTGAGAAAGCATTGGATTGGCTGAGATCATGAAGTTTGATGATCTCAGCCAAAGTGAAGAACACACTAATAGAACTTCAAAATAAACTAGATAACGTAATTTGTTTTTTACAGCTGTGCAACAGCATACATTCACCATTTCAGTCCCATTACCAAACATTTCTAAATATGTCAAGGTAGTTGGACTGAAAAGTTGTTTATATGCAAATGCATTTCCTTAAATAAATTTGCTCTTTTTTATTTTATTTTGAAGCCTTACTGGCACGAGGACGTCCAGTGACAGTTAGGCAACTTTTTTTATACTGTACTTTTCTAAATAAACCTGTTTCTATGGAAACTAATGTTTGTTTGTTTTTTGAACGTAAACCTTGTTTATTTGTCCCCTCTTAGCCTTTCAGTTTGACATGCTTGCTGTAGACTGTATTAGATGTGCATTGAATTTTCTTTGATTACTTTTGTTTATTTTACTTTTCTTTTTTTAAGTATTCCTTGTATATCATGGCAATGTCAATGTGAATGCATAACACATATTGCTTGTAAACTGCGTTGGAACCTAAACTCCTTTGAGCTTTTCTTTCTGGATTATCGTTGTAACATTGCCTAAGTATAAAATCCAATAAAATGCAAATGTAAAAAAAAAAAAAAAAATGAATGTGTTCTAATGCACACATACACACATGATTAACCCCCCATACACACACTACTCCCCCATACACACACACTAACCCCCATACCGACAGAGTGGAGGGATTATTGGGAGGGGCTGGTGATAACCCTGCTGAAATGGTCCATACTGGTACCAATGACAAAGTCAGAGGAAAATGGAAGGTCCTAAAGAATAAGTTCAGAGAACTAGGAAGTAAGCTAAAGAAAAGGACCTCCAATGTAATATTTTCAGAAATATTACCTGTGCAGCATGCTACCGCAGAAAAGCAGCGGGAGATTAGAGAGGTCAATGCATGGCTTAAGTCTTGGTACAGGAAAGAGGGTTTTGGGTTTTATTAGAACACTAGGCTGATTTTTCGCTTGGGTAAAACCTGTAGTCGTGATGGATTGCACCTAAATGGCATGGGTCTGCTGTGCTGGGGGATAGGATGGCTAGAAGGTTGGAGGAGATTTTAAACTAGTAGTGGGGGGGGAGTGTCAAAGCAATCTAGAAAATGGAGAGATAGTATAGAAAGGAGATGGGCTTTAGCTCAGTGTAAGGGTGGTGGAGATGGGGGGAGGGGACAGCTCAGAACAGAGGAGGTATGTAATATCGCAGAAAATCCACAAAAAGTACAAATGATAATATTAAATGTATACTTACTAATGCAAGGAGCCTATATAACAAAATGAGAGAACTAGAGGCAATAGCATACACTAAACAATATGATATAATAGGCATAACGGAAACATGGTGGGATGAGACACATGACTGGGCAGTTAACTTAAATAGGTACACGTTATTTAGGAAGGATAGGAAAAACAAGGAGGGTGGTGGGGTATGTTTGTATCTCAACCATGAGTTAAAGTTAAAAAATTTGTTGTAAAGTAATAAAATGTGAGCAGGGTATTGCTTTTCTGCAGAGGGATTGTAATGATATTGATGTTACAAAGTTTTGGAGTCCAGTAGCCAGATCAGCAATGTTTTCTGCCAGAGGTAGCCACTCGTTACCCAGGTGGTTGAGCCCCTGAGACTTGAGTGGCCTTCTGGTCTTAAGCAGAGATGGGAGACTGGAACATAGAGATGATAATCGTAATGAGGCAAGCCGAGGTCAGTGGGAAGGAGAAGCAGCAAAGTCAAAACGGTCCAAAATCAGCAACAGGTAGGAGAAACAGGAACAAGCTTGATTAGAGAGTACAGGAACCACAATAATCTGGCAAAGGTACAGAGACAGGAAGTGGCTTTTATAGGACAAGAACCAGACACATGACCAGACACAGCTGAAGAGACTTGTCACTGATACCAATGCTGTAGAGTCAAGGATACCAGATCTCAGGTACATTTGCAAAAGGCAGGCTGGTGTACTGGTAAGGAAGAGGTTTAGCAGCATGTAAACCAGGGTTCGAAACCCAGCAGAGTCAGTTCCTCACAGGGATTTGGATAGATTGGGGGACTGGGCACTAAAATGGCAGATGAAATTTAATGTAGAGAAATGCAAAGTTGTGCACTTTGGGGTCAAGAATGCACAAGCAACTTACACCCTAAATGGTAGTGAATTAGGGGTAACCACACAAGAAGGATTTGGGACTTGTTATAAACAACAAATTAGGCAGCAAGATGCAATGTAAATCTGCAGTTGCTAAGGCCAGTAAGGCTTTGTCATATAAATAGGGGCATACATTCTCTGGATGAAAATATAATTTTGCCTCTTTATAAATAACTGGTAAGACCACACCTTGAATATGCTGTGCAATTTTGGGCACCTGTTCTAAAGAAGGATATCATGGCATTAGAAAAAGTGCAGAGATGGGCTACAAAATTAATAAAAGGAAAGGAGCAGTTTACTTATGAAGAAAGGTTAAAAAAAATTTAATCTCTTTAGTTTGGAAAAACGGCGCCTCAGAGGGGATATGATAACATTATACAAATATATTCGGGGCCAGTACAAACCATTATCTGGAAATCTATTTATAAACAGGGCTATACATAGGACACAAGGTCACACATTTAGGCTGTAATAAAGGAGATTTAATCTAAGACAAAGAAAAGTTTTTTTTACAGTAAGAGCAATAAGGATATTGAATTTTCTGCCTGAAGAGGTGGTTTTATCAGAGTCCATCAGAGATGTTTAAACTGCAATTGGATACATACTAGCAAAAACATAACATACAGAGATATAATTTCTAATTAGTGGGGTAATAACTGCTTGATCCAAGGAGACATCTGACTGCTATTTTGTGGTTAAAGTGGATTTTTTTCCTAATTTGTTGTAAAATTGGAAGTGCTTCAGACTAGTTTTTTTTTTCTTTTTTTTTTGGATCAACAGCAAAAACATATGTAAGGAACTTGATGGATGCAGGTCTCTTTTCAGCTATGTAACTATGTAACTATGTAACAATGTAACACACACACTGTCCCCCATACACACCCACTGCCCCCATACACACACTGCCCCCACACACTCACACTGCCCCACCAAACACACACTGCCCCCCCATACACACACACACTACCACCATACACACTATGTACCCCTCACATGCACTGCACCCCCCCCACACACACTGTACCCCTCACACAACCTGCCCCCCACACACACACTGCACCCCTCACACACACACACAAACTACATCCTTCACAAACACAAAGCACCCTTGTACACACACACTGAAAAATATTTAAATATTAAGGGCGTCTTGAACCTAAAAAGTTTTGGAACCACTGGCCAAGACAATATTATTATTGTAAACAGTTGCCTTCTGGAGTTAGCAACACAAAGGGATCATTCACGCTTTACCGGAATTCAGATGGATGGTGACCTTCAACAAAGAGCAACTGGAACCATCCCAAGATATAGATTTCCTTGTTGCTGAGATCAACACAAGAGCAAATTGTTTTTCTCTTACAAAACACACAGTTATAAGATTGGTAAATAAAGTCAGCTTTACTGTGTACTATGTCAGCAACAGAGTATATGAGTCTTCTGTGCACCCTGTCCTCTACGATCATCCTCATCATATGGTCCCACTGGAACCTCAGACCTGTTCAACAAAACCTCTTGAATAAATTCCTTCATGCAGAGCTTATCTTCGAGCAGTGTACAAAGCCCTGTTTTTTTTCCAAACATCTATTGAACAACAAATCGGTCAAAGTCCAGGTAGACCATTCAACAGCGAAGGTATACATAAACCATCAAGGCAGAATGAATTGTCGAAGTTTGATTCAAGAAATGAAACCTGTTATTTTGGGGTTCAATATGGAAAGTCTAACAGCTATTTATCTGCCAGGAAAATACAACAAAGTTGCAGATTTTCTGAGTAATAATTACATAGATATGCAACAGATGGGGAAAGTCAGAAAGCCGTATGACAATCTACTCAAACAAACAACTTCCAGCTTTCTACTCAAGGAGATTCAACCCAAGAGCACAAGGCCAAGATGCTTTGCCCCAGAAGTGGAACTATCATCTGAGTTATGTTTTACCGGCGTTTCTTCTGATTCCGTGGATTCTCAAGAAGATCTGGAAGGAAGGAGTGTAAGCAATTGCCATTCTTCTTTACTGGCCCAGGCACCCTTGATTCTTATTTCTTCTCTGGTTATCATAGGAAGATCCTTAGGAGATTTCTGTTGGGTAGAACCTAGTGTCACAAGGCCTGTCACAGTTCCAGCTGGGTGCCTGGAGATTGAAAAAAAGCATCCAGAAATGTAAAGGTCCAACGTATAAAGTGGTAGAGACTGCTCCAAGAAAACCAACCACTTCTAACATTTATTATAAAATCTGAAAGGCATACTGCAAATGATAACCTTCTTTGGGAAAGGATGCAGGATCTTTAGATCTCCCATATTTATAAAGAACTTAGACAAAGGTTTGAGTCTCAGCTCTCTCAAGGTGCAACTGTCAGCCTTTTTGGCTATTATTAATGTTCAATGGGCCTTTGACCTGACTATTAAGTGGTTAACGATGGGCATTCTCAAAAACAGACCTCCTATAAATTTTGATCTTTCTACAGTCCTGCATAATCTCTCCATTCCGCCATTTAAACTTATAAAGTCCTCCTTGATGTGGGATATGACTCTGTAATGCATGTTTCTCACTGCCATCCACTCTGCTCGTAGATCATCTGAAATTCAAGCATTGTCTTCTGAATCTCCTTTTACCCAATGTGTTGGGGACATTGCAGTCCTTCATCCAGTTCCAGAATTTCTTGCTAAAGTCAGCTGCAAGTTTTACATAAAAAAAATTGTTCCTCCTTTCTTCTTCCAAGATTCATCTTCTGATGAAGAAGTTTTGTGGCATAACCTCGATGTAGTGAGAATTTTGCAAATATATCTGGATAGACCTAAATTAGATAGAAAAACATACAGACTATTCATCATTCCCTTTGGACATCACAAAAGGTTGGCATCTTCAGTCTTTGCAATCCAAAGGTTGATTACTTCTACTATTCAGAAAGCCTATAAAGTCACTGGGAAATCTATCCTGGAAGGTATCAATACTCCTTCTACTATCCTTCTACTATGCCTGTCTCAGCATCTTGGGCATCATTGGCAGATAGCTCTACTGATGAGATTTGTAAGGTTTCAGTTTGGTCTTCATCCCGCACTTCAACCTCCTTTATCTGTCCTTTATCTAGAAGTCTAATTATCATTTGATTTCAAGGATTCTCCCAGATATTGTGGTTCTCTCTCAGCCTAATGTTCATTGTAAGCTATTGAAGAAGCTACAGATTACAGATACAGATACACCTGGTCCATCACTCAGGGGACAGCCTTAACGAAGAGTGACGGACCAGGTCCGTCACGCGTTAAAATTAACCCCAGATTGCGGCGATATTAGAGGCAGAGCAGGAGCACCCAATAGTGCTGCCCCAGGACCGGTGCTCGCTCTGACAGGCTGTCAGAGTGAGCACATGTACTCAATGTACTTATCTTCCGCATCCCTGCACTTCCTGGTTCTGTGTGAAGGGCAAGGAGACGGATCAGTGATGATCCTGCCCCCTGTTAAAAAATAAATAAAGTTAATTTAAAACCCCACCCCCTTTACCTATTTTAATAAAAAATTAACCCCTTCCCTGCCAATTGATCACTGAATACAGTGATCAATTGGCAGGGATTACATTTTACTGTCATCTGAAATTTTTTTTAACCCCTGAGGGTTAAATGTATTTTATTAATTGATTTAAATATTTTAAAATTATATATTTAGCTAGCTGGGGTGGGGGGAAGTTAGTGGGGAATTGGGGGGTTTGGTGTTAGGCTAGCTAGGGGTTAACCTAAAAAAGTTTTAAAAGTTAAAAAAAGTTTTAATAATGTTTAAGTAAAAAATAAAAAACACCCCCCTTTATCCAGTCCAAATAAAAATTAACCATTTCCCTGCCAGTCGATCACTGCCTACAGTGATCAAAATACAGATCACAGTATTATACTGTGATCTAACTTTTTTAAACCCCTGAGGATTAATTTTTATTTATTTTTTAACCCTCAGGGGTTCCATTTATTTAATTAATTAATTTAAATATTTTATAATTATATATTTTGCTAGCTGGGGTGGGTGGGAGTTATGGGAAAGTGAAGAATTTACTGTTAGTGCTGCTTACTGCTAGTTAGGGGTTAATGGTAAAAAAAAAGCTTAGAAAAATGTTAAATCTGTAAAAAAAAGTTTTAAGAAAGTTAAGGAAAATTTAAAAAAAAATTGACCAACCATCTAAACTACTCCAAAATGGAACATGGACACAGCGTAAAACTTCAAAGATAGAAAAAAAAATGAATGGCTGTGTCTCAAATGTGCCCCTTCAACATCCACATATACCTGGCAAAGAAACATATGGGGGTATTGCTGCACTCAGCCGACTAAGCTGAGCAACATATGAAGTATTACAGTCGTAGCACACATACGGTTTGCAGAATATACTGTGCAAACTCACTTTGTGTGTCAAAAAGGCAGAAGAAAATGCTTATTACCACTACACTTGGTACAAGCTAGCAGATAAATGATCCCAAACTAAGGTTCAAAATATGCCTTTTTAAATACCCTGGGATGTCTTCTTTAAGAAATGGTATGCCTTTATGGTGTAGTTGTAATATGTAGCCTGCTCAAGTGCTCCAAAGTGGAACACAGACGCATCAAAACCCTCCATGAAAATGCACACTTATATATATATATATATATATATATATATATATATATATATATATATATATATATATATATATGTTACATCAAATTAAAGCCCTTTCTGTCCTTTAAAAAACGGTATATAATATGTGTCAGTGCAATAAATTAGTAAAATGCAAATTGCAGTTGAACGCAAACAACAAAAAATGCAAAAAATGCTGTTGTCATTAAGTGCAAGACAAGCATCTGAAGCTCTGTCCTTAAGGGGTTAAGGAAACCTATAGTCCCAAAAATAATAATCATTATTTTTGAACTATATATTCACTTACCCCCCCTCCTTTTGCCCTGTAAAAATTCAATTAATCAAATATTACTCACCTGATTTCTAGCAACAGCAATCCTCCACTGCTGCCTCTAGCTTCACCTCCAGTGATGTCAGCAAACATGCTGATGTCAGCTGCTATCTCATTCAGACCAAAACTTCTCATAGGGAAGCATTGCATTGGAGAACTCATACACATCAAGATAGAATGCTATCTGCAGCATTTGAATCCTAGACTGAGTTTCACTCAGTCTGAAGGAGGAAGCATCTCTAGGAGCTGTCAAAGAGAAAGCAACTGGAGGTGGAATTATTCCTACAATGTAAACTTTCCAGTTTCTAAAAAACTGCAATGGTTTACATTTTAAGGTTTAAAATTACAGGACCACTGCATCCAGACCACTTCATTGAGATGAAGTGGTCCGGATTATTACAGTATTCTTTTAATTATTCTCCTGACTGAATTGGAAACTTTAAAAATGTCTAGGTGAGTACAGAGTACTTAAATTACTTTGTAAAAAAAAATATGAGTAGTGCTTGGGCTTTTGATTACAAATCTGCATTGATTCCTATTACTACCTGGTATATATACACCAGCATGACAAATAGCTATGTGTTTCTTTTCTCACCATACTGATCTGCATGTATTATTATAAAATCTATTTTCCTATACAAACCTGTTTGTGCTCTTGTTTATAACAAATACAAAACATGCATATATATATACTGCTTGATATGAAAGCATTAGCACACTCCGAAAAGTTAACTAACAAATATCATATAAATAGTTAAATCTTAGAGGCAACTCAGCATGTTTGTAAAATGTAAATTATGGTTGATTTTACATTTCAGTATAAAAAAAATGTAATAAAAAAAAACATACAACAGTTTTTTTTACTTTTTTTTTTTTTTTTAATCCTGGTAGCCCCAAAGGAGTTGTTCTGATTGAAAGCAAATTTTTTAACATGTCAAAAGTTAAAAGGGCAATACTCTTCTGATTTTTCTATTTAAGCAGAATGACAATGTTTCATGTGTCTGTGTCAACTCTCTTGGGAGAATTTGACACTATAAACCTTACGAACTGTCAAAAGATGTTATCCAGGAATGAGAGAAAATTATTTAATGACACTAGAAAATGTTTTGATTATATTTAAAATGTACCTTCACAAAGGAATTTTATTAAATTTAAAAAAAAAAAAAATTATGATACTTATGTTAAGCGCTATCTTGTATATGTGAAATATGTTTGGTGTCGATTTATTTATTTTATACTTCTCTAATAATACCCTTATCCACATTTATTATCTATGTTACATATATTCATATAAGTTTGTTTTGCATAAAAAAAGTAGCATGTGACATATATCAAGAATGTTTGCATTTTAACCCTTTGCAATCTGGGGTTAATAATGATACACTGCAAAACATGTTGTAATGAGAAACTAATAATTAGCATTATGTATATGTCATCAACCAATTAACTGTAGAGCAGACAATGGCATTTAGAATTCTATGATAATTTCATTGAAATGTTGAAAGAGTTTCTAGCACATAGCATAAGATAGTGGACTTGTAGCTGGTATATTATCATTCCAAGATCAAACATGCCATAAACCTTGATTCTTACATTGAACTCATTGTGCAAATATGTGTGAAAAGACCACTTTCTATGCAGCTAACAGGCAGCATTCTTTACATCTTATTCAGCTGCAATTAAAATTCAACATACAAGCTAAGTCTAGGATTTTTGTAATGTAGGCAGGTTTGAGGCTAGCTGAATAATTATGAAAAAATATGTAAATTATGGAATGACACAGTGAAGTGTAATTGAATAGCAAAGTGCTCCCAAGTGGATTGTGTCTTGAAGCCTAGAGTTTCCAGAAATAAAGAACTGTATACTGTTTTTTTCCCCTTTCTCTTAGGAAATATAGTAAAAAAAAATACATATTCTGGTAGTTGCTAAAGACCACCTACTTTTGTAAAGTGAAATCTGGTTTTGAAATAGTTGCCTATCAAATGAAAAAGTGAAAATTTGCTGTCCAAAATTAGCAGAAAAATTGGCGCAATTAACTGCTGGGGTTTTCACCATGTTCAGTGTTCAGGATAAAATCTTGCTGGAATGAAATTGCCTAGTTTAAAATGCAGTTGCTAGGGAAATGCCGGGCTCCCATAAAAAACCTTTTCAAAGAAGAAATACATTAAATACACAATTCTGGACTGCAATGGCTAAAACACAAACTATGGCCCTGATGTACCTATTTTATGCTGGCTTTTTTATATCACATATACCCACTTTGTCATGAGTGATGAGAATCACATAGGCAACTCTATGGTATTCAAGTAATTTTTGCAAAAACATCTCCCTCTCAAGTCAATTCTAAAGTCTTTTTTTTAATTTCACATTATTTGGTTCTATTATTCAAATCCTTAAAGCTTCATTTTCCTCATCGGTAATAGGCTCTAAAAATAAATATACACAGTCCTGACACAGCTCTTCAGAATACAAAAACAAACAAAAACAAAATAGAAAAATACACAAAAAATACATATTTCTAACCCAATGGATTTCTAACCCAGTGGATACAAGTTCTATATTTAAATCATAATTTATTACACATAATATAACAAAATTAAAAACAAAACTCTAATAGATATGTTTTATATATATATATATATATATATATAAAAGAAGAAATATCTGATTATCTAATAATTTACACAGTTGCTTGACTTTATGAACCCTTCCTTTTTTTTTTTTTTTAATTCTTTATTTTTGAAGTGCAGATAAATACACATCAACTCGCCAAGCCCCAACAGCTTGCGACCAGGAAAGCATTTTACACAGTTTGTAAGCATTGAGGCATTGGTTAGCGGTAAACATGCACATATATATTTTTAAACTTATAACAACAGGTTTAGTAACATTCGTGTCAGTTTTGTCCTAGCCATATCCTAGCGTAAATCTGTTTTTGAGGGTAAGCGTGTATGACTATATCTTGGTCTAAGCTTATAACATATGAACCCTTCCTTAAGTAAAAAGCAAATGGTGTTTCTGACCTCAAACCTGACTTTCAAAATGTCAACGCAGATAACATTTGGTAATTACATAGATAGAAGCTATGATACCAGTGTAAGTGTGTGAAAACAAAGTAAGACCAAATCTTACAAATGTATATGGTAACCATAAAGATCCAATGAGAATTTCTAGACTTAGAAGATATGCATAAACCTAAAACCAATGAGCGTTAATCAGGACAATACTATTAGTGATATATGGAAAGCAGGATTGTAAAAGTACATGTTAGAGAAAATGGCAAACATAGAATGGCATATATAAATAACCTAGCCAAAAAGCTGCATGGAACTAAGTATAAAAGAGTTTCGAATAGCTCCTTCATAGTATCTAAAAATGTAAAGAGTTAATTAATTTAATGCTCCATAACAATGGAAAGCATGCCAAGAGTATGAATTCTCAGAGCTTCGGATCCCAGTTCTAGTGATCTTTCTCATTTCTGATGGGCGATAGGGATATGGTCAATAGCCACAAAAATATGTGTGTTTATTTGATGTCTAATTGTGTGTAATAAGTGTGTTTAGCAGAGAAAAAGTGGATCGCAATCAGATTACCCTTTTAAAACAATTGTCAGTAATTAAGGAAGTAGGTAGAGGGTTACAAATTTTTATAATGAACATGACAAAACATAATGAATATGAATCAACATAAAGTCAGTAGACTTAAAGTCAGTAGATTGATAAAATATAAACAGTTTGTGTGGGCGCTTCAGGAAATAGAGTGTAGTAATAATAAAGTTATAATACAATGGGTGTAAAGAAGGTGTACTTATCACCTTTATATAGAAATCATTAAATTTACAACAATATACACCCAATGTGAATACACACTAAATATACTTATGTGTGTTGAAGCAGCACAAGCTCAATACATCTGAAAATGCAGACAAAATAAAAACATAGTGCTTTCTGTATAATTACAATAAACATAAAAAACAGAATGAATGGAATCAAACACACAAAAATAGAGCCGTGCCAGGCTCTATATAGTCAGCATATAAGGTGCCTATACAGGCTAAAATGATGGAGTACCAGGACAGGATATCGGATCAGTAAAAAAAAAAAATAACTATTTATTTCATACTATTAAAAAGGAATATAAGGACATAAATATGGAGAAATATAAAATAAAGCAGTGTGTAAACACAAAAATCCCCTCCAAAAGTCCATATGAGTGCAAATTCCAAAGGTGCAGATAGACAGCAGACGCATTTCAGCTATTAGCTTTCTTCAGTGCTTGCCCATATCTCTGTTTTGTATGTTTTTGTATCCTGTTCCGGTCTCGATCAGCTGACGTTCATTTCCTTATTGCCGATGTGACATCCGGTAAGACGTCATCATGCAGGGTGCGGTGTATTGCTGATATTTTCTTTCCTCAAAAGCACATATTGCCATTATAACTGAGGGCAAAGATGCCCTAATGCAAAACAAATATGAAGTCTATATGGCAGAAAAAAGAAGAAATCAGCATGTTAAAACTTTGGCATGTTAAAGAACTTTACCCACACATGGGAAAACTCTATCTCAGATATATCATATATTGTAAACCAATGATCCTTACATCGTAAAATAAACAAATCCCACATTATAAAAGACCAGTAAACATATGGTATTTTAATATAAGAGATAGAATAACAATATGTGATATCATGGCATATACATATTATGTAGATAAATATACATTTATAAAATAAAATACATAAAAAATACATAAACATAATACATAAAAATAAAAATAAGAAGTACACAAAAAAAGAAAAAGGAGTAAGAAAGTGGGTCTAAAGTGGACTTTAGACAACAGTTCATCTTGTAGGGGGAGGATATAAATACCATACTGGTCACCCAAAAATTAAAGAAAATTAATAAACTCAAAATCAATATTGAGTCCCCTAGGGGACATGGTGTCCAGATTGAAAATCCACCGACTTTCAATTTTATTGAGTTCTTTAAAATTCTCCTCCCCCTCCAATTAATATTCTTTTTTTAAAAAGCCATAAAACCCCAAGGAAGAGGGGTCACTATTATGCTTATCCAAAAAATGTGCAGATACACTATGTTTTGAGAGAAAATATCTCTCAACTGTGAACATAGTTACACCAGGGTATATTTTTTGGACTAAAAATGTCGATGTAAATAGTTACATCGACACAACTAGTTGTCATTTTGTACCCTGTTTACGTAAAATCCCGAAAGGACAATTTATGAGAGTTCTAAGGAATTGTAGCGGCTCACAGGAATTCGATATACAGACTGACATTTTAATTGAATTTTTGAAAGAAAAAAAAATATGATATGAAGATTTTAAATCAACAGAAACAGGAAGTTAGGTCCAGGAATAGAAAGGATGTGCTGCAATGTAAAGCCACAGTTAAGAATTCACACACCAAAAACAATTTAAATATTCCTATAACCTTTGATTTCAATGAAAATACCAAACAAATAAAACATATTATAAACAGATAGCAATCTTGAAGGGATTATAGATGACAAACCTAATGTTATCTATAGAGGAGCGAGGAACTTAAAGGACAGTCTGGTAAATAGTTATATCAGACCAGAAAGAAATAGGAGTGATGGTAACTTTTTAAAACAGAAATCCGGCTTTTATTATTGTAAGATGTGTCCAGCTTGTAAAAAAAACTATTAACAAGAAGGATGCTTTAACTAACTTTAAATCATATACTACAGGTGAAAGTTTTAGTATTAAGAGAATTCTAACTTGTCATTCCAAAAATGTGGTGTATCTTCTCTGGTGTCCCTGTGGGCTCCAATATGTGGGAATGACTACTAGAAGTTTAAAAACCTGCGTACTAGAGCACATGGAAAAACATCCAGAGGGGATACAAGAAACATAGAGTATCTGTATATTTTTGGGATCAGCATAATAATGACCCCTCTTCCTTGGGTTTTATGGATTTATAAAAAAAGAATATTAATTGGAGGGGGAGGACAATTTGAAAGAACTCAATAAAATTGAAAGTCGGTGGATTTTCAATCTGGACACCATGTCCCCTAGTGGACTCAATATTGATTTTGAGTTTATTCATTTTCTTTAATTTTTGGGTGTCCAGTATGGTATTCATACCCTCCCCCTACCAGATGAACTGTTTTTATTTTTATTTTTATGTATTATTTTTATGTATTTTTTATCTATTTTATTTTATAAATGGATATTTATCTACATTGTATGGTATATGCGATGGTATCACATATTATTATATCTCTTATATTGAAATACCATATGTTTACTGGTCTTTTATAATGTGGGATTTGTTTATTTTACAATGTAAGGATCATTGGTTTACAATATATGAATTATCAAGTTATTTAACATGCCAAAGTTTTAACATGCTGATTTCTTCTTTTTCTGCCATATATACTTCATTTTGTTTTGCATTAGGGCATCTTTGCCCTCAGTTATAATGGCAATATTGTGCTTTTGAGGAAAGAAAATATCGGCAATACACCGCACACCGAGTGATGACGTCTTACCGGAAGTGACGTCACGTCGGTAAAAAGGAAATTGATGTCAGCTGATCGAGACCGGAACAGGATACAAAAACATACAAAACAGAGATATGGGCAAGCACTGAAGAAAGCTAATAGCTGAAATGCGTCTGCTGTCTATCTGCACCTTTGGAATTTGCACTCATATGGACTTTTGGAGGGGATTTTTGTGTTTACACACTGCTTTATTTTATATTTCTCCATATTTATGTCCTTATATTCCTTTTTAATAGTATGAAATAAATAGTTATTTTTTTTTTTTACTGATCCGATATCCTGTCCTGGTACTCCATCATTTTAGCCTGTATAGGCACCTTATATGCTGACTATATAGAGCCTGGCACGGCTCTATTTTTGTGAGTTTGATTCCATTCATTCCGTTTTTATGTTTATCGTTATTATACAGAAAGCACTATGTTTTTATTTTGTCTGTATTTTCAGATTGATAAAATATATGTGAAATAAGAACTAGAACCAAAATACATATATGTAAAATTGTCAAATACACCTTGTTAAAAATCAGTAATGAAGGGAAAAATCTATGTCATACTAAGCACATGGGAGTCTTCAGGGATTTTATTATTATTATTATTATTATTGCCATTTATATCGCGCCAACAGATTCCGTAGCGCTTTACAATATTATGAGAGGGGATTTAACTATAAATAGGACAATTACAAATAAACTTACAGGAACAATAGGTTAAAGAGGACCCTGCTCAATCGAGCTTACATTCTATAGGAGGTGGGGTGTAAAACACATTAGGACAGGAATTTCAGAGCCAAGACTACTACCTTCTTCTGAATATAAGAGTTTAAAGGTTTAGTTTAGTTTAATTTAATTCTCTAGGTAAACATGAATCAATAGGGTATCAATGGTTTTGATCAATTAATTCGTATGTTTTAGCATTTTCTGTCATTTTTTTTATCTTGTTTATAGTCAGACTAAGGGATGTGAGGGATAACCAGAAGCCCACATATGTCCATATACATCCAGTACATAAAATGGATTGCAGTTGTATTGTAATTTTAAATAAAAAAAAAACTTGTGGGATCAAATGTTGCTATTTTTCAAGGACATGCGTTGTGAACTAAAGGTTATGAAAATTATAATGGCAGACTTTGAACTCAAACATTTGCCAATCCTTCCCCTTTACCATTATTACCTACAATTATTGCCACTAAGGCCTCAATTTAATATTTTTGGAGCTTTTTAAGCTTTTCATATGTTTACAATCTGTTAGATAAACTTTTCAAATGATTTATTTCCAAAATTATAGACTTTAATGGAGACTTCTTTCTAACAGATTGCGATTGTTTCTGATTCTGAGTCAAGCTAATTAATTTGAGGTCAATTGTTATTCATTTCTAAAGCTTATAATTTTTGTTTAAATATGCCAAAAATTAGATAGAGTATTGGAAGATTACAATGAGTATATTGTTTATTTTTGCTCTGTAATAGCAACAGAGATCACGTTTATTTAATACAGTTTTAAACAATATATCACTGTCTTCCTTTAAAATGTAGCTTCCAGGGATATGTCTTGGACGTGTGCCACTCTTCTCCATATTGTCCGTGTTGCAGCAATTGTGGGATGCTGGGGTAGAGGTCATTTCGATGAGCCTGAGGCTAGCCATGGCAAGGGGTGCTGTAATATAATGTTGTTCTATTGGGATCCATAGTTTTGAGGGTGGTCGAACTGACCAATCAACAATCCTACTTAAGTGGATAGCATAGTAATAATGTTGTATGTGAGGGAGGCCAACCCCTCCATTGTTTTTAGGTCTAGTCAGTGTATTATAGGCAAAGTTAGGTCTTTTTTTTGACCAAATTGACCAAATAAATGAGGTTAGTAGGGTTTTTATTGTCTTAAAGAACGTACTAGGTAATAGGATTGGGATGGTATTAAGGACGTAAAGCAATCTAGTTATAATATTAATTCTTCCCAGCCACCGAAAGTGAGGATTGTTCCAGGATTCTAAGTCTTTTTGGATGACTTGTAGCAATTGGGGAAAATTAGTAGAGTATAGGTCTTTTGCCAAGGAAGTTAAATTCATCCCTAGGTATTTTATGGAATGTTAGGCCCATTGAAAGGGGAATTTGTCTCGTAAGCAGTCTGCTTATGTTTGGTTAAGTGTTAGGTTAAGTATTTCACTTTTATCAATGGGGCAAGGTGGGCCATATAACTAGGGAAGTTACTTGCATAGATATTCTCCAAGATCTAGGAAAAATACTTCTCCTTACTTTGAATACAACGCATATTAAACTAAAAACTCCCTTTGCTATTTTATGCTAACGGCTGCAAAATCAGCAATTTCCAAACACTGGAAAACCACCCAAAGCCAAACTGTCAGAGAATGGTACCAACAAACACAATAATTCCAAACCCTAGAAGATCTACTATGGGCTTCAATAGGTAAATCCACAAAATATAACAAAATTTGGCAACCATGGTTAACTTTTCTACAATAAGGAGAGTAAGTAAACGTGTTCAGGCTCTTACAAGCTGGAGCCGGGCAATTCCCTTAATGTCTGGATACACACTAGAACCCCAGAAAACCTGACAGATTTATGCAGCAATCTTAGATTTTCTATGACCAAACCCATGAAACGTCCAGGAGAGTATTTATTACTCTCTTGGCATCTCGTGGCCATCACCTTTTGAGACACCTCCTTTCCCCCACTTACGATTCTCTTTATTACTTGTATTCTTATTCTTTATTGGTTAAGTTAATTTCTAATGCATACACCTAGAACTTTTAACGATAAAAACACTAGATCTACCGAACTATCCTAAAGCTTCATTAAATTAAATTTTAGATAGCTAGTGCATGCATATATCTAGAAGTAAGGGTATTATGATCATCCCCCAACATTGGGCAGCGACATCCAGAATAATATCCCTCATGCCTTCTATATGTTTGCATAACACGGGTTAACCCTCTGTCCAATATTAAAGAATGAGGAGGTAAACGATATAACCCGTTATATTACCCTATACTAAACTAACTCTGTAGGTCGATTGGTTACTTGATGGAGGTATGACAACAGTGTATATATAAGTCGAAAGCACAATGTAACATGTTCGTGACATCACCTGCATGTGATTATTATTGTTATTATTATTATTATTAATAATGCCATTTATAAAGCCAACAGATTCCGTAGCGCTTTACAATATTCTAAGAGAGGGGTTTTAGCTATAAATCGGACAATTACAAGAAAACTTGCAGGAACGATAGTTTGAAGAGGTGATGGGACTTGAAAGGATTACCAATGGCTCTAATGATCATCGCACTATTATAAGATTTGTGGCTGATTCAGAGCACAGACGGGTCTGTGCAGATAAAGGCACATTGAGGAAGATTTCTGCCAGATCCATGCATCGGATCAAGAGAGCAGCTGATAAAATACCATTACATAGCAGCAAACAGATATTTGAAGCTACTCGTTCCTCTGGAGTCCCACGGACATCAAGGTGTAGAGTCCTCCAGAATCTTGCAACTGTGCATAAACCTTCTATTCGGCCACCACTAACCAATGCTCACGAGCAGAAATGGCTGCATTGGGCAGAAAAATACATGAAGACTAATTTTCAGACAGTCCTGTTCACTGATGAGTGCCATGCAACCCTGGATGGTTCAGATGGATGGAGTAGTGGATGGTTGGTGGACGGCCACCCTGTTCCAACAAGGCTGCGACATCAGCAAGGTGCTGTTGGAGTCATGTTTTGGGTTGGAATCATGGGAAAATAGCTGGTCGGCCCCTTTAGGGTCCCCGAAGGTGTAAAGATGACCTCTGCAAAGTATGTGGAGTTTCTGACTGACCACTTTCTTCCCTGGTACAGAAGGAAGAACTATGCTTTCCGTAATAAAATCATCTTCATGCATGACAATGCACCATCTCATGCTGCAAAGAATACCTCTGCATCAATTGCTGCTATAGGGATAAAAGGAGAGAAAGTCATGGTGTGGCCTCCATCCTCCCCTGACCTCAATCCTATTAAGAACATTTGGAGCATCCTCAAGCAAAAGATCTATGAGGGTGGGATGCAGTTTATATCCAAACAGCAGCTCTGGGAGGCTATTCTGACATCTTGCAATCAAATTCAAGCAGAAACTGTCCAAAAACTCACAAGTTCAATGGATGCAAGACTTGTGAAGCTGCTACCAAATAAGGGGTCCTATGTTAAAATGTAACGTGACCTGTTAAAATGTTTAAAAAGTTAAAATGTTGTTGCAAGTTTGATTGAAATAGCTTTTGATTTCAGTAAATGTGCTGCAAACACAACAAATGACAATTTTCAGTTGTTTACAACCTACAAAGTGTTTTGAAACTTACTGTGCGTAATAATTTGGAACAGTGCATTGTAAGTTTTTTATGTTTAAAAAAAAATACTGTTATCATTAGAAGGTTTGTTCAATAAAATTTGAATTGTACTCTTAATAGTTGATAACATGAGAATTATGCTGACTGTTATTTACATCAATTATTTAGGTAAATGACAAAAGGAGAATTTGCATAATAATTTCAAACAGGGTGTATATGAGAAAGTGCTTATTCATAAGTGCAGGTCATGCATTGCTGAATCTTGCATATTTTTCCTGTATTTTTCCCACATGAAGATGGTGAAATACTTTGCAAGATGTTTCTGGTAATGTATCTTAGGCTGTGGTGAGACACTTCAGGAATATCTTACTAAACCTTGCTATCAATCTGCACCAAAATATTTATAGGGCTTAGATTTGCTCATAACTAGAGTTGAGCGAATCCGAACTATAAAGTTCAGGTTCGTACCGAACATTACGTTTTTTTGAACCCGAACCTGGACTTTTCAGTAACAGTTCGGGTTCGAGTTCGGTGTTTGGTGATTTAATGGTGCGTTTTGAAAAGCTGCCAATCAACAAGCGTTTGACTCATGTGCCCTTAGAAGGCATCACAGCCATGCCTACTAATGGCATGGCTGTGACTGGCCAGTGCAACATATGAGCTATCTACCAAAAGGCTGAAAGATCTAAATTGGTCTTTCAGCTACATTTACTAATACTAAGTAAAGATTACCTAGTATTAGTAAATTCAGCCCCTACTCGCTATACCGCGAGTAGGGGCATGTCTAGTAAACAGTGAGCAGCAAGAGGCTGCTCACTGTAAAAAATAAATAAAAACCTATTGGCCCCCACCCCTGAATGGTGGGTTGGGCCCCCAAAGGAAAATAAGGGGGGGAACTATTGTCCTCCCCTGGACCCCACCCCTGTGCGGCAGGTGGGGGCCCTAAATTGCAATGGGGGGGGACCTACTGTCCTCCCCCTGGCCCCCAACCCTGCACGGCGGGTGGGGGCCCTACATATCAATGAGGGGGGGACCTACTGTCCTCCTCCCGGCCCCCACCCCTGCACGGCGGGTGGGGGCCCTACATAACAATGAGGAGGGGGACGCTGTGTAAAATGACACAGAGCACTCTGATTTCAAGCCCACCAATCAAAATGTTATGAGTCAAATTACACAGCGTGGGAAAATTCCAAATAACTTTCCCACGCTGTGTAAAATGACAAAGAGCACTCTGATTGGCTTAAACCAACCAATCAGAGTGTTCCTAGCCTAATTGCAGGGTGGGGCAAGGCTTTATAAGCCTTCCCCTGCCCTGCAGAGCTCAGTCTGCGCTGAGCCCTCCATGGGTGAAGATGGATTTTTTTTTAGCATCGGGTTTTTTTCATTTTTTGTCTTTTTTTTTGCGCTTTTTATTTTATTTTAAGTTCGACGGGTATGATGGTTTTTTATTTGGCCTTTTTTGGGGCTAAAAAATGAAGATTTTAGAAGAAAGAAGACATCAAATGGTAAGTTTTATTTTTATTTACAGGTTAGTTATTTTATTCCCGCCTCACTATATAAGCCTTCCCCTGGGGACCCCTAGTCACCTTGGAAGGGGTGGGGATTTTCATTTAGGCTCCCCACCCGCCGCTCATGGGTGGGGGCCGGGGGGGAGGACAGTAGATCCCCCCTCATTGTTTTGTAGGGCCCCCACCTGCTGCGCAGGGGTGGGGGCCGGGGGGAGGACAGTAGGTCCCCCCACATTCTTATTTATGGCCCCCACCCACTGTTCAGGGGTGGGGGCCAGGGTGGAGGACAGTAGGATCCCCCTCATTCTTATTTAGGGCCCCTACCCACCGCTCGCGTTCTTGGAAAGAATACAGAAAAGGTTTAACGATAGATTGCTGAGAGAAGTTGTGAAAATTTAAATTCGGGCATAAATGGAGTGTCTCAGGGTCTGAGCACACTACTCTTTAATTTGTTTATAAATTATCTTGACGTAGGCATTGAAATTCATGTGCTGGTGTTTTCAGATGACACAAAACTATCATAATACCCTACTCCCTCTAGCATGTATGCTCATTGAGCGGGGCCATCAATCCCTCTGTTCCTGTGTGTCCAACTTGTCTGGTTACAACTACATGTCTGTTCGTCCACCCATTGTAAAGCACTGCGGAATTTGATGGCGCTATATAAATATCATAATAATAATAATATAATAGTGTAGTCTGAACATTATATTATCTTGTCTACAGAGGGATTTGGATAAATTGGAGGACCAGGCAAGCAAATGGCAGATGAGATTTGATAAAGATAATTGCAAAGTCATACATTTTGGATTAAGGCACAAGCAACTTATACATTAAATGTGTTTGAGCTAGGCTTAATGCTAAATGAAAAGGACTTGAGAACAATTATTGAGAAAAAAGGCCGTAATGCCATTGCAAATGTCCTGTCATGCATAAAAAGGGTTATTGATTAAAATATAAGTTTACCTTTTAATAAATCAATGGTAAGATCCCACCTTAAAATGCCATTAAATGTTTGACAACAGTTTTAAAAAGAGATATTACAGTACTAAAAAAGTGCAGGGACAAGCTACAAAATTAATACGGGGGATAGAAAACATTAGTTATGAAGAAAGGCTAGAAAAACTGCAAAAAACTAAAATTCCCATAACAACTTTAACTTAATTAAGATGCTATAGGTACTGTAGCACTTGAGTGCCATTTAACTTAAAGTACTTTCACTATTTTTGAATGGTTTAACCCTAAAGTTGTCAGCTTTTCTTTGTTCTTCGTCCTGGCTGCTAAAGTGTTCAGGATGCTATCAGTCTATCACTGGCTACCAAGACAAACCTTACTGATCACTGCAGTGGCCATGCAGAAGGACAGAAGAGCCAGCGTGGATGTGTGCAGGGGGTCGACAACTTTAGGTTTAAGCAATTCAGAAACAGTTTAACCATATAAGGTAAGTTGGTGTTAGAGATTCCAGGCAATGTAACTTAATTGAGATGACCTTGCTATTGGAATGGAATGACCCTTTAATTTGTCTAATGAAAAGTCTGAAAAAACCCTTGTATAAAAATCTTGTAGTTGAACACCTTTTCCATCCAAACACAAAAGAGTGACCACACAAATGGATACATTTGAGGAGATCCTCTTGAAGTAGTTTAAGCTATAAATAATCTTGAGTCATGAAAAACAATGCACAATCATAAGGGGTTAAGGTGAATCAATAAATGCTATTTTAAGGTTGAAATGGATTCCCCTTAAGCATTTATTGATAAGTAAACACAAAAATTCTTGTGAGCCTTGTTTTTTTTAGAGGTTTAATTAATAATAATAAATAATATTAATAATAATAAACATATGAGATTATTAAATATCTCAGCATTGTGCTTTGTGAGTTAAAGGGGGAACCTCCACTTTTCTGAATAAAACATTGAAAATCACATACAACTTGTGTTTACTATTTTTTATGTGAGGGACTACTTTATTCTAAACTTATATTACAGAATTAGCAATGTCAGGCACAGGCAGGGCACACAATGCAAATGAGGAGGAGAAATAAAACATTTGTTTCATTTATTATATTCTCTGTACAAATGACAGATATTATAATAATAATTGTAAGAGATGTAAGAAGTCCCCAGTTGTAGGTTAAAGAGCTGTTGATTTTTACATTTCATGTTATTGTTCACACCTTAAAATATATATTAGTTAAACATGGGGGTTAAGTAAACATCATTTAAAAAATCCTGGGGAGTCACAGCTCTCCATTAAAAAGACCACCATACTAATGTGCCATACACATACCAGGTGACCTAGTGTAGGCATGTTTTCACTCCTCTCTGTGATTCATTAAATTGGTTACAACAATGATATGATATAAAATAATGAGAGAAAACAACATATACAGCATTTTTTTAAATATATTGTCTCCCAGAGAAGAATTTGATTAATAGCATTGAGTTAGAGTGGAAACAATACATTTCCTTAGCACTTAGAATCATTTTATCCTGTAAAAAGTTGTGTAAAGGCTCATAAAGGGCACCCAGCTGAATTCAATTATTTTTTTTTAAAAGTCAAGAGCACTTGTTTAAAATGAAAAATATTTGTGAAATAGTGTTTGCTCTTTTGCATAGAGTTCTAAAGGAATGCTTATTGTAAAAGAATAGGATTCCTATTGTTGAGCTGTTTATCTTTTACCTATCATTGCTTTAGCAGTGAGGTCATTTCTGTATATGCAGATAGGTCTGTAAACAGGAAGAAAATGAGCACTGCATAGATAGGCAGGGATGAATGATGCATGCATTAGACTCTATGATGCAGTTTGTGATTCTAAACCCTTGTGCCATATTTCAGAATTCTCAGTTTAAATCACATATTTTAATTTAACATGTCTTATTCCTTTATCTCTATATGTTTGACTGTTCCTCATTAAATATTAAATTTGGCGTTTATTCTGCAAAAGGAAATCTTGTGCTGCTCAGAAATATAAGTGATGTTACGTAAAAAAAATGGTATTTTAGAGTTAATAACTATTGTAAACAAAATAACGTGGCACATTCTTGCTAATACTAAGTATTTGTGAGATTCATCAAAGGTGGTTAGAGAACATCAGTCCTATGAAGGCCAGTGGAAAATGATACCTCTCTACAGAGGTAATTTAAAACACCCTTAGGGTACCCTTAGTAATTGGTTCCTTGGCAGTAAATCCCCTGACATAGATCATTGTCTTCAGTACAATTTAGAACCTAGGTTTATTAGATGTTGCAGTCTAAGGTACAAGCAGATCACCTGCAACTTAGTGATGTAAGATGCATCTATTAGATATGTCATTTGTTAGATATGTGATGTATTTCATACATGAATAGATCAAGTGAATGCCTGTGAGTGCCTAAATTTCAATCAATAAAGCAAATACATCCATTTGTCCATCAGTCCATTCATCCATATAATTTCAGACACTTATCATTATCTAATCATGGATGTCTAGTGACTGTTCACACATGTAAGGCTGTAATAGCATTGGGTTTTAATTGTTAATACATGTGCAGCATTTATTCAAAGACAGCAGTGAAAAGTTAGAAAAACGGTACAGCTCTAAGTGAATGCAAGAAAATAATCATGTTATTTGACCCTGTCACCTGTTTAAGTAATAGTGGGTTTAGTGCTCTTGTCCTCTAAGATAACGCCATAAGTGCTAGAGACTACCAAAGCCATGCTGTGATTTATTAAGTGTATATTTCTCATACCTCATGAGTGAAAAAGGAGAAGCACTAGCAAAAAGCATGGAGTTCATACACACATTTACCAGTAGCATAAAGCTGATTTCATCTGTTGAAAAATTTGAGACTTGCGTTTCCATGATTTTTTTTTCTTTTCAGCAGAACACATCTGCTAGGCAGCGGGGTTGCAAAATCCTTCACCTTTATCATGGAAAGCACTGAGTATAAACTCATTGCCCACAACGACATCCACAGCTGTGCTGTGAGCTACATTTGTGCGAAGAACTAAAATCTGCACATTTTTCATGACATGGACATTGTGAGCAAAAACTATGGAATTGCTTGAGAACATGTGCTAATAAAATCCATACAGTTCTTTTCAAGACCTTAACAAACAAACAAACAAACAAGCAAACAAACAAACAAACACTTTTATGGTTTTTATTAGGGGAGGCAAATGTCTTAATAGCCATTTTCTGGAAAAATATCAAAATCCCCTCATTGGAACAATGGATAAATAAAGTTGAGGATGTCAGAGGCATGGACAAGCTCTATTGGTCAGCTAGACAGTAGAAATAAATATATTACTATATGGTCACATTGAATCTCATACTGAAAGAGTGCAGTGGACAGTGGAGGGGGGGGGGACTTAATTAATAAGAATGTCTTAGAGGTACCTAGCAGATATGATCCTGTTAATATATACAATCCCCCCCCCCCCAGTAGGTGAGGATCAAATTACTTGGGGCTTACTGTTGCTCCTCATTTCTTTCATTCCTTTCTTTAACCCCTTAAGGACACATGACGTGTGTGACACGTCATGATTCCATTTTATTCCAGAAGTTTGGTCCTTAAGGGGTTAAATGGCATTTAAATAATATATCGTAGATCACTATACTGATTTGTTGGAACAATGCGGTTTTATTACGATTTTCAAAGAAGATAGAGTTTATCTTTGTAGACTACCGTTAAGGATACTGCTATATATTATATATTATATATTATTTATTTGTTTTGTTTTGTTTATTTATTTTCTGTTTTTGTCTTATTTTTTCTTTTTCTTTCCAATTATTAAAATGTTGATTTAGTCTGTTTTTTTTAACAGTTGATCTTATTTAATATTCTCAGAGTACCTTTAGAAACCCATTATGTGTCTCTGTATTTTAATGTAGCACTGAC
The DNA here is from genome assembly GCF_036172605.1 of Pelobates fuscus. Classification (NCBI taxonomy): domain Eukaryota; kingdom Metazoa; phylum Chordata; class Amphibia; order Anura; family Pelobatidae; genus Pelobates; species Pelobates fuscus. The sequence continues at coordinate 325,083,286 of NC_086317.1, read as the reverse complement.
ACTTGATACCTCCCAAGTGTCCTGTATCTGGTGGAGGTGGTGCTGGATGGAGACTGACAGAATATAGCTATCAGAAAACACATACCCTATGCTAATCTCTCGCTTTCATCTTTCAAGTAAATCCATAACCCCTAACAGCAGTGTCCGGTGAAGCAGGATTTCGGTGGGCAGGGTAAAGGGTGGGCACTGATGTGAATCATATAACCAGAACGGGGCATGTCTGCACAAAGAATTAGATGCTCAGCTTGGTGTGAATGCACTTCAGGCTGCCTGCCAATCATTTAGGAGGACCCACTAAGTGCATACTGTGCAACCAGCACCTTGAACTTGGCATAAATGCATCTAAAAATGTGCTAGCTCTATGATTTCTAAGGACTGTCCCCTAGCACTCACTTGTCCACTCCTCTCCTTACCTTCTTACTAGCAGACAGAAGCTCCTGTTATACAGTATGGGACAGAGAAAAAGTGTATGTAGTGAGTGTAGAAGACAGGGAACATATCACAGTGTTAGAGAGACTGAAGCAGCATGAGCATTTGCATAGTGCACAAAGTCAGCTTTAATTTCATTGTCAGCCAGTCCACACCAGTTTTGTTCCCCTACATCCCTTTTAGGTTTCCATACTTAAGCAAGAGCATGGGAAGAGTAATAGGAAAAAAATAGATATATATTTGTAAATCCAGCCCTGAAAATTGATTTGCAGCATAAATGTACGACCCAGGAATCCTGCAGGAACTCTATGACAGTATCCAGTTAACTAGGACCAAAATATATGGACTTCTTCCAGCAATTTGTTTAATCACCCCTCTGAAGAGTTTAAGCATCTGAATAGAAAACAAAATATCATACTCCATATTGGATAGTTGTATTCAATAAATAAAAACTTTGAATATGTATTTGAAATAAAGAAATATTCTCAAGAAGGTAATTCTTAGCTTGTTTCTTTTTGTTGTAGTTTTTCTTCATAGCAAAAGGATAAGATTGTTGCACTCGATGACCTGTACTCCAGAAAATTGAGCCATGAAATGTGTTGGACACGATAAGTTCAGGACCAGATCGTATTTCATTAGTACATTTTGCTGCACTAGTCTATTTTGGTTAAGCAGAAGAAATTACACTTCAGATCCCTAAAATATTTGGTTTATCAACAGCTGGCAATAACATCTGTTTAGATACACATAATGCAATAGGCTGATTAGTATATCTGCCTTTAAGATTAAAATATGAGAGGGCTATAATAAGAAATATGATTCCTTTCTTCTATGAAAACAATATAAATATCAAATAGAATGTTGGCCTAAAAGATGATATTAACTCCTTCACGGAGTTTCCAGTATTGAACCAATCAAATGGTTAAATTTAAACAATAAACTGTAGGTTAATTTTTACTACCTGTGTTTGGTATTATTATTTAAGTAACTGCATTTTGTTATATATATATATTTTTTTTACACAATTTGCTATTGTTTGTATGTTTTGTATTCTTCCAGTAAAACAGAAAGAAGGATTCTTGAAATAAATTTACAGTCAAAAGTTGTAACTATGTAGAAACTGACTGTATGTTTCTTGTGGATGATTAACAAGTGATCAATGGAACATAAAACATATAAACAAAACCTGTTAACAGAGACATAATGATTGATCATGCACTTTTATATGCCATATGCCTATATATTTGATTATTATCCTCACATATGACTAGACAGGTTGTTTAGATATCCTCCATAAAAACAACAGCTGTGTAAAAAGAAAATGGACAAAGGAATCATATGCAAGGCATGCAATAAACGCTAGACCAGAGAACTTTGCACTTATTCTATTAGATTTATCCAGTTCGAGAATATTTCTAGAGAATTTGTAAAGTTTCTAATTCACAAAAAAAAAAAAACACACGCACGCACGCACGCACACACACATGCACACACGCACACACACGAACACATACACACACTCATATTTATTCCGAAATATAGAAATAAATAACATATAATATGACAATAGTTTCTATCATCAGCATAATAGGGTTAACCGTTTTAGGCATTACCCATCATTGTTCATTCAGTGCCATTTTAAGATCTTTATGTTTGGTGTGGTTAAAGGGGCATATATCTTGTTTTATTTCTGCAAAAGTACACTGTGTTAACTAGTTGACATATGGGTAGATGAAACATCACTGATTGTCCACTGCAGCCGGGGAGGCCAAGTTTCCATAGAGATAAGGAGGAAAAGTGCTCTATGCAACCTAATTGGTATGCATCCCCAGATCAGGTTCATTGTGCTTTTGCTAATGACAGGGTTGTCTCAGTAATGAGGATGGTGCACTGGAGAAATTTGCTGCCTTGGTATATTTTTCCCTGGCAGAAAACTACTTAGAGACTGTAGTCAGTAAGAAGAGTGACTGGCAGGCTGAAGAGGCTGCTTAACAGCATATGGGGGAAGGCTGGAGCTCTGTGCCACATGCATATGGCTGCCATTAAAATCCAGCTTTGCGCTTTGTGTATTTTTGGTCCTATGCCAGTAAGCCCACCTGCTGCAAGAATACTTCTAAAGCACAACTCAAAAGTGATTGAAAAGCTACTAGAATAAACTGTAATAACACACTGCTTCACAGATGGGACATAATTGCAAGCTAAAGTGTACAGCCTCTGCAGTAATGAAAACATGAGCCATTAAATTAAAATCATAAGGGGAAAAAACGTCTGTTGATTTTTTTGATAGTTTTATTGCAAAAACTTCAGATTTCCTGCCCTCATTAATCAAATATCATAAAAGTATAGTGCTACTTTGTTCCATTTGACAAAAAAATGCAATGCATGCTGATTAAAATGATGTAAACCTTTTTATTTCAGTTTCCTTTAATGCCAATGAATATGAGAATTAATTGATCACTTTTTTAAGGGAAAAAAATGCTTTCTCAGCTAGAGTTTTGTGCATAAAGTTTGTTCACAATTTTTTTTCCTAAAAATAAAAATAATACAACTAGACAATTGCCTTTTTTCCCTGTGTCTTTTAAACAAAAATTCAATTTATTTTTACACTAAAATAGAAAAAAAAAACATGTAAACAAATAAAACTACTTGAGGAATATTCAATGCAATTTTAATTAGTGGTAGTGCTGTAATAAAGAGATTGCTAATCTGACATGTAATTAGTTGTACGGTGTGCATGAGTGTTATGTGAAGTTGAATGAGCTCAGCAGGACCCTAATACATTGTGGCCTCTCAAGGCGTTTTTTTTCTAGTGCTAAGAGGCCTGACAGAACCATCTTTGTTCTGTTCTTTTTCTGTGGGTGGGCAATGCAAGGAGAAAGAGACATTTGTTTCCCAGTAGTCATTGAAGTAAACAGGCTTTAAAAGCCCCTTTTTAATGTTTTAATTATGCTTTTCTCTACAATCTACTATCACAAAGGCAGTAGGACATGTGTTAGAAGGTGCATAAATCTTAGCTGGTAAAAGTAAGAAAGTATAGTGCATTTGGTTTTGTTATATTTATTAGTTTATCAGGGTTGTCAATGCTAAACTGGTCATTTGGATCTATGTTTTTGATTTTCTTAAATATTCAAGCTATGCTTGAGATAAAGAAAACTATTTTAGTTTCCTAAACATTTTTTTTAATAGCTGAAAAAAAACAAAATTTATATTTCAATAAGTTGCAAGTCACTAGGGCTTATTTTAGCAGGGCTTCCAGTTTGTAACTCCATAATTACAATATTAGATAGACTAATCCATGAATTTTAACTTTAGGTGTGTAGTGATTCAAAGGTTTCATTTAAAATTTACATTGCCAGGGGGCACTTGGCATTGCACCAGGTCTGCTTCGAAGTCTGTGTAGGATAGCTTATCAGCATGGTTAATTAAATCATAATGTATTAAGGAATTAAGCATTCTTGGTTCTGGTAGGCAATGTACCAGGTTGGTGATTTTGATCAAGAAGAATAATAAGTAATACTTTATCATGGCATATGCACTTTCCTTTTTAAATAAAATACAAACAAATCTATATTACAACAAGCATTAAATATACAACGCACACCATCTGAGCTTTACAAACCATTTTTCAAGGAAAAAAAAGTTTTTAAATAAAAAATAAAAAAAGCATTTTATTTAAAATGCAGGATAATGTACAAATGATGAGATTTGTTTTCGCTTTAGTAAGGTATCTTACTCATTTACACGCAAACATCTAGGGATACTTACTGAAATATCTTAATTATTTGATATATAATATATAAAATAATTAAGATATTTCAGTATGTATCCCTAGATGTTTGTGTGTAAAAATCTAGGGATAATTTTATTAATATAAATATCCTTTAAATAATATATATATATATATATATATATATATATATATATATATATATATATATATATATATATATATATACTATATATTATTTAAAGGGTATTTGTATGAGTAAAATTATATTTAAATCAATCATAACTTTTTCTTTTTAATAGTGTGCTATATTGTTTAACACTATTACTAAATAAGTAAATTTACTAAATAACTTAGCTGGATGAGTTTACATGAGCAAAAACAGTGTGTAGATACTGTGGTGTGGCTTAAAAACCGTGGCCAACCAATTAATATTAGGTAGTATTAAGACAAATTATCTTGGCTTCATTTTAACATTCTACAACAATGGCTTTATAAAGGCAGCAAAGCCAAATGAATAAAACAATTACTGATATATAAAATGACAAACGTATTTAAGAAAAAAGAAACAGCAGTTGGGTATCATAGAAATAATATGGTTTTAGATTTGTAAACAAATGTGAGTATATAGTATAAGGTTTCTTTCTAAACAAAGAGCTATACAAAGGTCAAGGCAAGAAATGCTTCAAATTTTCTCTGAACATTGCAAGTGAAGACACATAATTGACCTAGTGAAATAGTACAACGATAATTAACAAAGTGACAACAATATTAGAAGTAATGGCAGAAATGAGTTTTATTGTAACTTTAGCCTCTGGAAAGCACAAAGAGAATTGTTTACCAATGTTAGCTACAGCAGATGTGGCCAAACTATTCAGATCCAGGTTTATTTTAAGACTGACCGAGTTACTCACTAAAATGTTAATTCTTGGGAATTCATATTGAATTTAAATGTTAGGCCAAAAAGGCAAACATTAAAACAGTTAAGTGAATAATGCTGTCAATGGGAAATTCCCCAAAATGTAAACTAACAGGATTATTCACTAAAGTTGATTTTCAAATGCAACATAGCCAGCGTTGAGATTTTTTCCAGTTTGGTTATTTTGAAAACACATTTAAAATGCACTTTAAATGTACTTTTAAATCTCAATTTCATAAAAAACAAAAAAAAACAAAAAAAAAAACAGAATTTAATCCGAATTTGTAACAACTCTGATTCGACCCAAGTTTTCTCCAAATTAGCCCCAAATAATTCAATGTGGAGTCAAATCGCTGCGGAATCGCTTCAGACAATTATCAACATAATTATATTATGTAATTATTATATACTATATCAGTCCCTTTTCTTCGTGTAGAGGGATTATAACTGATCCAATTTCCTCCTTTCTCCAGCACTTTCCAAGAGTCTGCATGTCTCATTCTGTATAGACATTGGGGAATTTTTGGGCAGGTCCTGGGCACATGTTAGGACATAAGTGCAGGCTGCAATTTTTTTTTTTTTTTTTTTTTTTTTACTGAGGCTTACTATTAGTCAAGCAAATGTTCTTGATGACTATGAATATTATTTTCACATACACTCCTAGTTACATTGGTATGTTGAAGATTCTCAAATACTAGTTTCTTACAAATATGCGGGTTATTGTATTTAACATTTTTCTGTTTATTTTGGTTTATCACTCATCACTGACGTGTTATAGGCATTTTAAGATAAATGTATTTGAATGATGTTTCTAAATAACATTATCTGAATATCTCTGCAAAGGATAAGAAAACAAAATGTAATACTTGCATTCCTTTGTCACAATTTAGTGAATGTCCCTGTTTGATTACGATAGCTAAGGAGTTAATTCTATATCTTTATTTTTTTTTACAAATCCTGGCTACCAGATTTTTTTTTTTAGCATTCATTAGACCTTCTCTTTTTTGAGGGGGAGTGGATGGGCAGGGTGGTGTGGTATTTATTTGTATTATTTCATTTGTTTCATGTACATCCAGGAAGCAGCATTATTTCATTTTAGTTTGTAGCTAACCTTTAATTTCAAAATTTACTGTTGACAAATAGGAAACTTTGGGAAAAAAGTTGATGCAATTCCATGTTTCAAAAATATTGACACTCCCATACTATTTATTGAGCTGAAGATTATATACTCTGATTCACCATTTACCATACCTCCTAACATCCTCCTAAAATCAGGATGGGTGGGCAGGTACCGTGGGGCCACCAAGAACAGACAAGGTCTAATTCAAACTGCAGGTGGGCCAGCCCAAAAAAAGGGATGGGTTGCCTGTTGACAGACAGGAGACTGACCGCCTCCAAGCTATCAACACCATGCTCATGGTCCTAGTGCCCGCTGCATAACATGAGTGTGTCTAATAATGTGCTCATGTTGTGCTGCTGTGGGTGTTTCTTTGTGTCCCTAGATGCAGGACACCAGGGAACTAAAGCAGGATGGCAGGACGGCACCCGAAATTAGGACTGTCATGCCAAAAGTGGGACAGTTAGGAGGCATGATTTACTCTTTCAGCCTAATCTCAGAATACACATGCAAACAGCCTTTAGCATTCCCAAAATATTATTTATTTTTGAACTCATGTATTGTTCCCAAATCATCCATTTAGAGATGTATTTGGAGCTTAGACAATAAAATCCATATTAAAGAGGCTAAACCATCACCCTGTAGTATGTATTTTTTTAAATAGATTTTCATTTTAAAATGTCAACTGTGAGAGCCAAGAGTTTAAAAAAATGCTTTAAATAATAATAATTTAAAATAATATTCATCTCAATTTATATTATCGCTTTCGTTTATAAGAGTTTGCTATGTAATGGGTTAGTACCCTTCATAGGGGCTCTGAAGGATTTACCGCTAATTAAATAGATTTTGTATTGTCTCACCTGTGCTTGGTCCTAATTTTAATGATACTTATGTTAATTGTGAAGTGGTTTGATAAACCATCACTAAACTGCAACGAGCAGAGAAATCCTGTTACAATACATTCGGTATATGCTCAGTTTGCTAGATTCTTAAGAAATGTTAATTATTAAAATAAACCATGCACAAAGAAATATTCAGCTATATAACAACATTAATATAGCTATTTCCATTTCCAAATATATGCAATTTTGTCATTTCAACCACTTTCAGCTTAGATTGATGTGGTGTGCATATTTTGGATTATATTAAAAATAATATGATTAAGCAATGTAAGGAAGGGTTATTCACTAACATACATGTGTTGCAAATTACAATTGAAATTGCAAAATATAGACCCATAGCCGAAACTACAGCTGAGCTGGAGAATTCCGAGATAAAATTAATTTGAAATTCAATTTGAATTCACTTTGAATTTCCATCAGTTCTCAATTTAGTAACTAACCCTGCAAGTTATTTACCAAACTGGGAATTTCTGAGAATTGAGCAGGACTAAAAAAGCAACTTGAAAATATTGGGTAAGTTAGCATTGTTTTTTCATCTTTCATAAATGCCCTCTAGTTAAAAAAGGATTTTGATTGATGCATACATCAGGCTCAACATGGGCTATGGTTAAGAATCAAGGCCCATTCTGATGCCTGTTATCTGTCACCTGTGGACACATGACTTTCAGCATCATGTGATCAGCGATCTACACATCTGAAAATATAATTTTTTTAATGTTTTTCAAAATGTGTTGTTAAACATACAGAATGCACATATTGTTTATGCTTTGTGGAGAAGACTAGACTAGAAGACTTAAACATTCTATTGGTCAGGTTCAGTTAGGTGCTAACTAAATAGTAATGTAAATAATTTTGCTCGGAAATTAATATCCTAAACTATAGGAACATAATGAAGGATGAATCTTTGTACCTCAAAGTGCACCTGTTGTCTTAAATTTGCTTTTAGATAACTATTATAAAAATAAAATGCAAAATAATCATTGGACCTTATGACCCAAATGAGGTAGTGGCTCATACCATTACAGATATCCAGGGGTCAAGTCCTGGGGAAAAAGTGTGGGAACTCACCCAAGATTCCTGCCCCCCCACCCCCCCCTTAAAAAAAAAAAAATTACACTCCTCTGCATATAGTGCAGTGCAGGGTGTGTATAATGCATGTAGTGTGTTTGTAGTGAATGAAGAGTATGAATAATGAATGTAGTGTGTTTGTAGTGAGTGCAGTGTGTATAATGAATGTAGTGTGTTTGTAGTGAATGCAGAGTATGAATAATGAATGTAGTGTGTCTGTAGTAAATGCAGTGTGTATAATGAATGTAGTATGTTTGTAGTGAGTGCAGTGTATATAATACATTTAGTGTGTTTGTAGTGAGTGCAGAGTGTGTATAATGAATGTAGTGTTTGTTGTGAGTGCAGTGTGTGTATAATGAATGTAGTGTGTTTGTTGTGAGTGCAGTGTGTGTATAATGAATGTAGTGTGTTTGTAGTGAGTGCAGATTGTTTATTATAAATGTAGTGTGTTTGTGGTGAGTGCAGAGTGTGTATAATGAGGTGTTTGTAGTGAGTGCGTATAATAAATGTAGTGTGTTTGTAGTGAGTGCAGAATGTGTATAATGAATGCAGTGTGTGTAGTGAGTGCAGTGTGTATAATGAATGAAGTGTGTAGTGAGTGCAAATTGTGTATAGTGAATGTAACGTGTTTGTAGTGAGTGCAGAGTGTGTATAGTGAATGTAACGTGTTTGTAGTGAGTGCAGAGTGTGTATAATGAATGTAGTGTGTTTGTAGTGAGTGCAGTGTGTATAATGTTTGTAGTGAGTGCAGAGTGTGTATAATGAATACAGTGTATGTAGTGTGTTTGTAGTGAATGCAGAGTGTGTATAGTAAATGCAGTGCGTATAGTAAATGCAGTGTGTATAGTGAATGTAGTGTGTATAGTGAATGCAGTGTATGTAGTGTGTTTGTAGTGAATGCAGAGTGTGTATAATTAATGTAGTGTGTTTGTAGTGAGTGCAGAGTGTGTTTGTAGTGAGTGCAGAGTGTGTATAATGAATGCAGTGTGTTTGGAGTGAGTGCAGAGTGTGTATAATTAATGCAGTGTGTTTGTAGTGAGTGCAGAGTGTGTTTGTAGTGAGTGCAGTGTATTTGTAGTGAGTGCAAAGTGTGTATAATGAATGCAGTGTGTATAATGAATGCAGTGTATGTAGTGTGTTTGTAGTGAATGCAGAGTGTGTATAGTGAATGCAGTGTGTATAGTGAATGCAGTGTATGTAGTTTGTTTGTAGTGAATGCAGAGTGTGTATAATGAATGCAGAGTGTGTATAGTGAATGTAGTGTGTTTGTAGTGAGTGCAGAGTGTGTATAATGAATGCAGTGTATGTAGTGTGTTTGTAGTGAATGCAGCGTGTGTATAATGAATGCAGAGTGTTTATAGTGAATGTAGTGAGTGCAGTGTGTATAGTGAATTTAGTGTGTTTGTAGTGAGTGCAGAGTGTGTATAGTGAATGTAGTGTGTTTGTAGTAAGTGCAGATTGTGTATAATGAATGCAGTGTGTGTGTGTGTGCTGGATGATGTGTGTGTGTGTGCTGGATGATGTGTGTGTGTGTGTGTGTGTGTGTGTGTGCTGGATGGTGTGTGTGTGTGTGTGTGTGTGCTGGATGATGTGTGGGTGTGTGTGTGCTGGATGATGTGTGTGTGTGTTTGTGTGTGCTGGATGATGTGTGTGTGTGTGCTGGATTATTGGGGGGGGGGTGAGGAGGGGGTTTAACTTTATGTGTATATATTTTTTTATATTTATCCCCCCCTCCCTGCTTCTTACCTTGTCAGGGAGGGGGGACATCGCCTGGTGGTCCGGTGGAGGGAGGCAGCCGCTGCACACAGGGGCCATCACACGCTGTGTTGCCTCTCCAGCTCTAACTCTCGCGAGACTCGCCTGTGCGGAGCGTTGCCATGGTAACCCGTGGTCTCGTGAGAGTTAGAGCCGGAGAGGGAACACCGTGTGTGATGGCCCCTGTGTGCAGGTCGCATGGCAGGTCCTGCAGGATCACTAGCGGGAACGGCATTCCTGCTTTGGAAAAAGTGCAGGAACGCCGTTCCCATGCGTTCCTGCAGGACTCGAGCCCTGCAGATATCCCAATATGCTCAATAGTTTGCAAAACTGTAGACATCTAGTTAATCCAATCTACAAAATAAGATGAAAGAAAGCTTATAACATGTTCATGACTAGATTTTGAAATTACTAGTTTGTTAAACAGCATCATACCAGTTAAATTTCTTGTTGATTTTTGAGAGTACCCTTTTCTTTGCAGTATGTAGTCATTTTGAATGTTGTTTCACTTCTCCTCTTTTAACCATGCATGGCATTTATGGTCAGTTTTGAGAATGTCCTCCTTGGCACATTGAAATAATGATTCTAATTTCAAATGCAAAAGAAATGATAAATAAATTATTATTATTATTATTATTTATAAAGCGCCAACAAGTTCCGTAGTGCTGTACAATGGGTGGACCAGCAGACACGTATTTGTAACCAGACAAGTTGGCCACATAGGAACAGAGGGATTAATGGCCCTGCTCAGTGAGCTTATATGCTAGATGGAGTGGGGTATGGTGATTCAAAAGGTAAGGGTAAGGTAGAAAAACAGGTTGCTAGGATAGTATTCATTGAGGGCTTACTGTTTTGTTTTGATGACAGGAGAGTAATCAGGAGGAGAGGAATACGGGAGTGGGGAGGGAAAGCTGTTCACAGTTTAATTGATATGCTTTCCTAAAGAAGTAAGATTTCAAAGATTTTTTGAAGGTGTGGAGATTGGGTGAAAGTCTAACAGAGAGGGCAAGGGCATTCCATAGGAACAGTGCAGCCCTAGAGAAGTCTTTAAGGTGAGCATAAGAGGTAGGAGTACGAACAGAGGTTAGATGTAGGTCTCCAGCAGAGCGTAGGGGCCTAGATGGGACATATTTGTGTATTAGTGAGGATAAGTAGGTCAGAGACGCATTGTGTAGAGATTTGTAAGCAAGTATCAGGATCATATATATCTTAAATCTAAAAATAAATAATTTTGAATATATCTGTTCCTCCCATGCTAGTGTCACATTTTCAATAACACTTAGCTAGTTGCATTATCTCTATAATATTTAGGCATTCATAACTAACTTTTCTATCTATTATCAAATTCGATTTCATATCCTATCTTGTCACCTTTTGACTTCTGACATCTGCACTCGATCTTACCTACATGTTACAGCAGGTTTCAGATTTTGTGAACTACATCTCCCATGATGCTCTTATAACCATATTACTGGCAAAGGATAAATGGAGATATAGTCCATAACAGCTAGAGTGCTGAAAGTTGATTTGAAAACTAAAAATTTTACCCAGAAAAATGTATTTCTCGTGTTCATGGCTGATTCATATTATGCAGCTCTTTAACTTACCTATTTTAAATATATTTGGAATTGGTTACATCTTCATTTCTGTAACTCCTTTTCGTAAAACGTGGAACGGTAGGTCACTATCCAGCATGGATGCTTACTACTGGTTATTTCTCTTACTCTGCACTGCAGAATGGTCTATTATTGTGCATACATTTGCTTTGAATAGTGATGTCGCAAACATAACATTTTCGGTTTGCGAACGCGAACTTCCGCAAATGTTCGCGAACGGGCGAACCTGGCGAACCGCCATAGACTTCCATGGCCAGGCGAATTTTAAAACCCACAGGGACTTTTTATGGCCACAATAGTGATGGAAAAGTTGTTTCATGGGGACTAACACCTGGACTGTGGCATGCCGGAGGGGGATCCATGGCAAAACTCCCATGGAAAATTACATAGTTGATGCAGAGTCTGGTTTTAATCCATAAAGGGCATAAATCACCTAACATTCCTAAATTGTTTGGAATAACCTGCTTTAAAACATCAGGTATGATGTTGTATCAATCAGGTAGTGTAAGGGTTACGCCTGCTTCACAGTGACAGACCAAACCCCCCGTTTAACACACTGCAAACAACCGCAAACAGTCAATTTGCACAACCGCAAACTCCCCATTTGCACAAAGTTGGATACCAAGGTAGCCATGTCCCGTTCCTTGTCCTCACTGATGTCATTGAAGGTCTCTTCCTCCACCCAGCCACGTACAACACCAAGAGTCCCCAAAAGGTGACAACAAGCCCCCTGGGACGCCTGCTGTGTTTGGTCTTCCACCTCAAAACCACCTTCCTCCTCTGACTCCTCTTCTTCAGACTCCTCTCTCTGCATTGCCTCTCTCTGCGTTATTATAAGGTGTGTTAAGTAGTAATATTCCTATCAGTTTAATCCCTGTTACGTCCCCTATCAGGGGAGATGTATATAAGGCATCGATTTTAGGAAGCAGGAGATGGAAAAAGATGCTTGGTCGGTCCTCCTACTTCAAATTTGGGGCACTGTGCATGCAATCTAATGTGCCACCAGATAGGAGTGGTGTGTTAAGTAGTACTATTCTTATCAGTTTAATCCCTGTTACGTCCCCTATCAGGGGACGTGTATATAAAGCATCGATTTTAGGAAGCGGGAGATGGAAAAACATGCTTGGTTGGTACTCCTACTTCAAATTTGGGGCACTGCGCGTGCAATCTAATATTCCACCAGATAGGAGTGGTGTGTTAAGTAGTCCCCCTTATCAGGCCTTTTTTAGTCGAATGTATCGCCCACTGTCAGTCCCTTCGGGATCCATCCCTCATTCATCTTAATAAAGGTGAGGTAATCTAGATTTTTTTGATCTAGGTGACTTCTCTTCTCAGTGACAATACCTCCTGCTGCACTGAAGGTCCTTTCTGACAGGACACTTGAAGCGGGGCAGGCAAGATGTTCTATCGCAAATTGGGATAGCTCAGACCAAAGGTCAAGCCTGCACACCCAGTAGTCAAGGGGTTCATCGCTCCTCAGAGTGTCGATATCTGCAGTTAAGGCGAAGTAGTCTGCTACCTGCCGGTCGAGTCGTTCTCTGAGGGTGGACCCCAAAGGGCTGTGGCGATGCGTAGGACTTAAAAAGCTCTGCATGTCCTCCATCAACAACACGTCTGTAAAGCGTCCTGTCCTTGCCGGCGTGGTCGTGGGAGGAGGAAGATTACTTTCACCTCTTCCCCTGTTAGATTCCCGTTGTGCTGTGACATCACCCTTATACGCTGTGTAAAGCATACTTTTTAATTGATTTTGGAACTGCTGCATCTTTTCCGACTTGGGTCCCTCAACAGGCACGACAGCATGAAAGACCCCATTTGCACAAGGTTGGATGCCGAGCTACTTATGTCCTGTTCCTCGTCCTCAGTGATCTCTCTGACGGTATGTTCTTCCCCCCAGCCACATACAACACCACGGGTACCAGATAGGTGACAACGAGCACCCTGGGATGCCTGTTGTGGTTGGTCTTCCTCCTCCTCCTCAAAGCCACATTCCTCCTCTGACTCCTCTTCCTCACAATCCTCTTCCAGCGTTGCCGCAGGTCCAGCAAGCGTTGCTGATAAGGCTGTTTCTGGTGGTGATGGTTACCACAACTCTTCCTCTTCATGCTCATCTACGGCCTGATCCAGCACTCTTCGCAGGGCACGCTCCAGGAAGAAAACAAATGGTATGATGTCGCTGATGGTGCCTTCGGTGCGACTGACTAGGTTTGTCACCTCCTCAAAAGGATGCATGAGCCTACAGGCATTGCGCATGAGCGTCCAGTATCGTGGCAAAAAAAATCCCAGCTCCCCAGAGGCTGTCCTAGCACCCCGGTCATACAAATACTCGTTAACGGCTTTTTATTGTTGGAGCAGGCGGTCGAACATTAGGAGTGTTGAATTCCAATGTGTTGGGCTGTCGCAAATCAAGCGCCTCACTGGCATGTTGTTTCGCCGCTGGATATCGGAAAAGTGCGCCATGACCGTGTAGGAACGCCTGAAATGGCCACACAACTTCCTGGCCTGCTTAAGGACGTCCTGTAAACCTGGGTACTTATGCACAAAGTGTTGTACGATCAGATTACACACATGTGCCATGCACGGCACATGTGTCAACTTGCCCAAATGCAATGCCGCCAACAAATTTCTTCCACTTTGCCGATCTCCAGTTGGTGCGGAGTCAGCCACTGATCCATCTGTGCGTTCAGGGTGGACAGGAGTGCTGGTCCGGTGTGACTCTCTGCTTGCAGGCAAGTCAATCCCAAGACGACGTGACACTGCCGTATCCAGGATGTGGAACAGTACCACAGTAGTGTGGGGAGCTGGGGGGGGTGCCGTTGATGTGTAGCAAGACGCAGCAGCAGAAGAGGACTCAGCCGAGGAGGTTATGGAAGAGGATGGAGTAGGAGGAGTAGAGGAGGTGGCAGCAAGCATGCCTGCAAGTCGTGGCGGTGTCACCAACTCCTCTGCATAGCCAGGCATTCCATGCTTGGCAGCCGTCAGCAGGCTTACCCAATGTGCAGTGTAGGTGATATACCTGCCCTGACCATGCTTTGCAGACCAGGTATCAGTGGTCAGATGGACCCTTGCCCCAACACTGTGTGCCAGACATGCCATTACTTCCTGTTGCACAATCAAGTACAGGTTGGGGATTGCCTTTTGTGCAAAGAAATTTCAGCCGGGTACCTTCCACTGCGTTGTCCCAATAGCTAAACATTTTTTGAACGCCTCAGACTCCACCAGCTTGTATGGTATATGCTGGCGGGCTAAGAGTTCAGTCAAGCCAGCTGTCAGACGCCGGGCAAGGGGGTGACTTTGTGACATTGGCTTCTTACGCTCAAACATGTCCTTGACAGACACCTGACTGTGGGCAGATGAGCGGGAACTGCTCAAGGCGAGAGATGGAGGGGCGGATGGTTGAGAGGGGGCAAGGAGGACAGCAGTGGTTAACGTGGCTGAAGATGCTGGACCAGGAGGAGGATGGCGGCTTTGAGTTTGTGTGCTGCTTGTACTCATGTGTTGATCCCATAGGTGTTTGTGATGTGCGATCATGTGCCTTCGCAAAGCAGTTGTACCTAGGTGGGTGTTGGATTTCCCATGGCACAGGTTGCAAATGGCATCGCTGTTGTCAGAGGCAGACACACAAAAAAAATGCCACACTGCTGAGCTCTGCAATGACGGCATTCTGGTGGTGGCAACAGCATGCGTTGCTGGCGTGCTGTCTGGCTGACCCCGGGTGCCGATGCATGCTGTCTGACTGTGCCACTAGCTCCTTGCGACGACCTCCACCTGCTTCCAACTCGTCTCCTCCTCCTCCTCTCTGTCTCCCAATCTGAACTTTCCCCCTGTTCTTCTTCTCTTCTAGCGGGCACCCACGTGACATCCATGGACGCATCGTCACCATCAACCGCTTCACTTGTATCTGACAACTCAGCAAAGGAAGCAGCAGTGGGTACAACATCATCATCATCACACCGTACGTGTGTAATGCTGCCTGACTGAGACATATCCCTGTTATCTACATCCTCTGGCAATAATGGTTGCGCATCACTCATTTCTTCCAACTGATGTGTAAATAACTCCTCTGACATACCAAGTGAAGCGGCTGTAGTGCTAGTGTTGATAGTGGCAGCAGGCGGGTGAGTGGTAACTTGAAAGGTGCCCGAAGCTAAGCTGGAGGAGGATGGTGCGTCGAGGTTCCGAGCGGAAGCTGTAGAAGATTGGGTGTCCTGTGTTAGCCAGTCAACTATGTCCTCAGAACTTTTCAAGTTCAGGGTACGTGGCCTCTGAACACTGGGCATTATTCTAGGGCCAAAGGGAATCACAGAACCACAACCACGACAGCCCCTGTGAGGTGGCCTACCTCTGCCTGTCATTTTTTTTTCGATTAGTGGGACTATGCGTGCAAGCTACTGTGACAACAGATATGAGTGGCACTGGTGTGACACTGTGCCCTGGCAGGCCCTGAAACGCACACTCGTGAAGGAAACTGACTGCTATTATATTACAGTCCAAAAAGTTTATTTTTTTATTAAATACAAGCTATTGGGACACCAGTGAGTGAGTGGTGGCACTGGGCATGTCCTGAAACACACACTAGTGAAGGAAACTGACTGCTATTATATTACAGTCAAAAAAGTTTAGTTTTTATTAAATTCAAGCTATTGGGACACCAGATATGAGTGAGTGGTGGCACTGGGCAGGCCCTGAAATGCACACTAGTGAAGGAAACTGACTGCTATTATATTACAGTCAAAAAAGTTTAGTTTTTTTTTAAATGCAAGCTATTGTGACACCAGATATGCATGGTGGCACTGGGCAAGTGGGCACAGTATACGCTGCGAGCCTGACACACATGCTGGCCTACAACTAACTGCTATTCAATCTATTACAGTCAAAATTGTATTTTTTTAAATGTACACTACTGTTACACCAGATATGAGTTGCACTGGTGTGACACTGTGCCCTGGCAGGCCCTGAAACGCACACTAGTGAAGGAAACTGACTGCTATTATATTACAGTCCAAAAAGTTTTTTTTTTGTTAAATGCAAGCTATTGTGACACCAGTGAGTGAGTGGTGGCACTGGGCAGGCCCTGAAACGCACACTAGTGAAGGAAACTGACTGCTATTATATTATAGTCAAAAAAGTTTACATTTTGTTAAATGCAAGCTATTGGGACACCAATGAGTGAGTGGTGGCACTGGGCAAGTGGGAACAGTATACGCTGTGAGCCTGACACACACGCTGGCAGACAACTAACTGCTATTCAATCTATTACAGTCAAAATTTTATTTTTGTTTAAAATGTACACTACTGTTACACCAGATATGAGTTGCACTGGTGTGACACTGTGCCCTGGCAGGCCCTGAAACGCACACTAGTGAAGGAAACTGACTGCTATTATATTACAGTCCAAAAAGTTTTTTTTTGTTAAATGCAAGCTATTGTGACACAAGTGAGTGAGTGGTGGCACTGGGCAGGCCCTGAAACGCACACTAGTGAAGGAAACTTTCTGCTATTATACTACATTAAAAAAACGTTTTTTTTTTTTTTTAAATGCAAGCTATTGTGACACCAGTGAGTGAGTGGTGGCACTGGGCAAGTGGGCACAGTATATGCTGTGAGCCTGACACACAGGCTGGCTGGCAGGCAGGCAACTGCAATTACATTACACAGAATAAAAAAAAAGCAGACTGATGTTCTAGCCCTAAAAAGGGCTTTTTGGGGTGCTGTCCTTACAGCAGAGATCAGATGAGTCCTTCAGGACTGTAGTGGACACTGAATACACTAGCCTAGCTATCAATTTCCCTATCAAAACAGCAGCAGCTACACTGTCCCTACTCTCACTAAGAATGCAGCTTCACAATAAATGTAAAATGGATGCTGTCCAGGAGGTCGGAGGGTCTGGGAGGGAGGGTCTGCTGCTGAATGGCTGGAATGTGTCTGCTGACTGTGGAGTACAGGCCAGGGTCAAAGTTTACTCAATGAGACGAATAGGGGGTGGACCGAACAGCGCATGTGTTCGCCGTCCGTGGCAAACGCGAACAAGCGATATTCGCCAGGAACTATTCGCTGGCGAACAGTTCGGGACATCACTAGCTTTGAACAGAAGATAATCCACTTTTGGTGTTGGCTCAGCTTCCAGCACAGGTACATGAAGGTTGGGATATGTCCCACACAACTTTTACATTTTCCATCTTCCCCTGCTACCTATATCGCATAATGGGATGTTTAATCAGGCCAGGTATTAGTTTGCTTCTTTATCTATTTGCCTTCACAAGGTAATATTATTATGAAGTATAACTGGAAAAATAAGAGATACTGATATATGATCCGTTATTAGCAAATCTAAAATTAAATTAAAACACATCAAATAGCACCCAGAGTCTTTCAGGTTACAGTATGATATGTCATGCAGGGTTTCGTAAACACTTTATAAAGCTGTATAAAGCTTTGAGTAGACAGTAGAGAAAATCATAAACGGTATATCTTTCCTATTACTAATGTTTTCTGTTATGAAATTGTAAGTGCATTAACTGATGCAAAGGTTTTACTAAAGTACATCATTTAAAAACAGGTATCTTCTGATGACAGAATAAACCTGACACCATTTTATTTTTCAGTCTGCAATTTATATACTTATGTCTAAAAACACTAAATGTGTTTGTAACGGAGCTCCAGTACTCCGACCGAGTACCTCCACCAAGTCTGCTTCCTTGTAGCTATCAGGGACCCTGAAACACTTCAGACCCAGACGCCGAGGCTTGACTGGGATCACTTAGGGCCTTTTCCACCCTGGACCAAACACCAGACGACACATGGTGAAGGTTAAACACACATAGTTTAAGCCCCCAACAGCCTCATTTACATACAATAGGTTACATAGATTACTATAGTACCAGGAAGGGTGGGGTCAGACAATAGCAAGGGCTGATGGAAGATTGAGGAGGGACAGAACAGCTAGTTTAAACTGGTCTGGCAGTGTCCCTGGGACAACGCCCTGCTGGGGAAACAATAGGACAGGAAAAAGGGGGCAGGGGGAGATGCATAGACCAGCAATACATTCAACATACCCTACACAAATAATAGGCACAATGTGACAAAACACAAAAGGAATTTGGGAGCCCACCCATAGTGTCTGTCTTCCATCCCCAGTGATGGTGACTACCGTCACAGTGTTCTTATCATAAAAAGTTATAATAGTATATACTATTCAATGGAAAATTTAAAAAGTTTAGCACATTCCTTTCGGTTATGCCCTGACATGAATTGATGAATCTTAGCTTTTCAACAAGTTCTTAATATCTTACACTGTTTAAAAGATTTGTAAAAGTTAATTTAGTGGTTAACACATTAGTCATTTGATTTAGGCATTAGAGTTGACTTATTTATGCTAAATTGTTTCACTACCCTTTCTGCTTAGATATTGAAATAGAATAATGAGACAGATATTGAAGTATAACAATGTGCTGGCCATTGGTGCTCAGAAAAAGAAGCTAAAACGAAAGAAATTGCATGTTCCCAGTGAGACACAGAAATAGATTTTCTTTCATTTATGGTGAAACACAGTGCTTCACAGCCAAACCATTTCAGCTCAAACAGAATTGAAACTTCTACAATATTAATGTATTTCACTTAATTCACAGCACACCCAGGGAATTTTTTAATTTTAAAATGTATATATATATATATGATATTTATATATATTTTATATATATATTATATATATTTATGATTGTGTTTCTTCAAAACATAAGCTAAACCTAATTCATACAATGTGCCTACAAATACCTAAGAAAAGGGGGGAAATAAATCACAATTAAGGTATGCCTGGGCATACACAGCAGTTTCCTTGTCCATTCATATGGCATTTCACCAGATTTCTCCATGTGCCTATTTTTTATTTGGTATAATTTTGATATATTGTACACATTACTTATTTTACGTATTTTTTTAACCTTACTCCTCTTCCATATTGGTTAGGTACTGATTCCTGTGAAACTGTTCTACCATGATATATCTATGTGTATCTTATATTATATATTATAGTTTTTCTAATTAAGCATCAGAATAAGAACAGAAAATAGATCTAAGTGACTTTGACCATGGAATCGTCGTTGGGGCCAAATGTGGTGGCTTGGGTTTTGCAGAAACTCCTGATCTCCTGGGATTTTTTCTCGCATATTAGTACCTAGAACTTCTAAAGAATGAAACAAATACCACTAGAATAAAGTATTTACCCGTATTACCCACAGCAAAACAAATCAGGCTGATTTTCTTTTTTATCAATGTTCTATTTTATCAAACCATTTCTTTACAGTGAGTGAAAAAAATACTTCTAAAAAACTATGCCTCAATGTGACATAACATTACATATATATTTGTAGTCGGGGCAATATAGCCGTATACAGAAATCTAGCATATAATAACCATAACATCAATGAGTTGGAACCAGTCGGTTTTGGTGTGCCGGAACCGACAAAGCAGTAGGCCTGTAATAAAAGTGGGCCTACCTTAGAGGGTGTTTATGAATAGAGGGAGTGGTGGGTGGGGCTGACTCGCCAGACCAGCAATGGTAAGGTGGGAGTGGATTGGCAGCCCTTTTAAAGGGAATTCATGCCCCTCCCACAACTACAGGCCAAGCCTTCAAATTTGTAGTCGGGGCAATATAGCCGTATACAGAAATCTAGCATATAATAACCATAACATCAATGAGTTGGAACCAGTCAGTTGTGGTGTGCCGGAACCGAGAAAGCAGTAGGCCTGTAATAAAAGTGGGCAAAAATAAAATACCATAAGACATAATACGGTAACCAACTTTTTTCTTTATTTAGATAAGTCACAGAAAGCTTGTCTTAATTCTTTAACGGGATTAGGTATGTAGAGTGTGTAAGCTGAGGATTTCCAGCGTCCCATTGTCTTGATAATGTGCGTGGGTATGTGATTAGCAGATGCTGTAGATGCGGCCCAGATTCGGAAAGAATGACCTAAGAAATGATTGGGGTTTAGGCCGAGCCTAGTCAATAGTAGACGTACATAAAGCATAAACTTTGTTGTAGTCAGAACGTTACCATTCAGTTCGAGCAAAGGTTGTAAAGGTTGTTTGTGGAGTGAAAGAAGATAAGCGTCAAAAACTTTACAGGGCACCATTTATTATGAGTAGGATATAAGGGGATTTTAATAGTATGACCTATGGCGCTGGTTTTTGATTGTTTTAAAATTAGTAGGTAATGGTCGTTATGTTTTTGCAAGTCCATAGTTCTTAGGTAGTCGGGGGTTGTAATGGTCTAAGTCGTGAATTTGTTGGGTCGGAGGAACCCATAAAAGGCTAAATATATAGCTGTCTTTATTACGGTATTAGTTATGGGCTCGAAAGAAGAAGAATCGAATAAATTGATTAGTGAATGGAATATGTTGTTGTCTATGGGCAGTCTTTGTGAGGGGACATGTGCATCCAATTTTTTAATGCCTTTCAGTACTGTCTTAATTTGATATGAGGACAGGAAACCTGTAGCGTTGGGTTGTTGGATAAGCATGTGGTGTTGAATGCCAGTATGGTACAGTTTTATAGTGTTAAAATATTGTTTAAGGTTGATGTGGCAAAAGGAAGTAAAACCCAATATTGATTCTAACGTGAACATGTCGTGTATGTGGAATTCAGTGATGAATTTCTTGAATACATGAAAAGCCCTATCGTATGTGTTTCTAGTGTTTACTGAAAGTGCGAGGTGAGAAATGTGACGTGCGTGATCTAACAAAGCTTTTAATCCATTATCATGTCTTGGAAAAGTGGGGCAGGAGTTGCCAGTCTGGAGGCGGTGGGTAGTGTCGTGAAGAAATCCTGAAAACGAAATCGAGACAAGTGATCAGCGTGTTTGTGTGTTTGTGCAACCCGGAACGTGAATACATGTGATAAAGAATTGACAGGTGGCCACTACCCATGTGAGTCATCTTAGGTGTCTCATAATTACCAAGGATGCTGACCGGCCTTTATTGACAATATGGCATGTAGCCATATTATCCGAGTAGCACCTAACCGTGTGACCGGACCAATGTGGTCCCCAGGCAATGGCCGCCGCCACGATTGGGTACAGTTCAAATAAAGCTGAGGTCTCTGTGAATTTGGGTAGTGATTTGACCTCAGTCGGCCATGGTCCCCAAAGCCATAGATCTCCCCAGATGGCTGCAAAACCTGTGTTTGCTGCAGCATCTGTCCACAGTGTAGGTGAAGTGTCAGAGTGGGGTGGTATAAACATGGCTCGCCCGTTCCAAGAGGTGAGAAAAACTCCCCACATACGTAAATCAGAGGTTGGGTGGTCGTCTAATGTGATACTTGAAGTGTCTGAGGTGAATTTTGGAAATAGGGATAGTAGATGTGAGATAAAAGATCTGCCCTGGGGAATGATCCTCATTGCAAAGTTGAGCGATCCCAGCAGTGATTGTAGTTCTTTCCTGGTGCAACACCCTTGCCGTAGGTAGTGTTCGATTCTCACCAGGGTACGCTCAATTTTGTCCTGAGGGAGGCTAGCCTACATGTGTACAGTGTCTAATTGTATCCCCAAAAATTGCATGTTGGTGTCGGGCCCCAATGTCTTGTGTGGGGACACTAGGATAGTGAGGGATTCAAAAAAAGCCAGCATGTGTTTTAAACTACTTGGGGGGAGTGTGTTGTTCTCAATCGTGAGGAAATCATCTAGATAGTGAATAACCGAAGGACATTTACACACATTAAGTAATAACCAACACAAAGCGACACAAATGTGTCAAATGTGTCAAAAATATGTGGGCTGCTTTTGGAGCCAAAAGTGAGACGGGTAAAGAAATAATATAACCCTTGCCATTTAATGCCGTGAAGGTGCCAAAGGGAAGGGTGCATGGGAAGTAACTTGAAGGCATTTACTACATCCGTTTTACTTAACTATGCCCCTGTGCCTGCTTTAATGATAGCACCTATGGCATGGTCGATAGTGGCGTAATGTAGTGAAAATTCTTCAGAAGGTATGAGTGAATTTAGGCTGGGGACCGTGGAGAAATGTGGTGCAGATAAATCAATGATCAGTCTAGGTTTGAGTGAGTTTTTCCCCGTGACAATCCCAATGGGAATGGTTCTCCAAGATGTGAAGGGTGGTGAAAGAAATGGGCCCAACAAGAACCCTTGGTTCACCTCGGTCATGATGAGTTTGTGTACCAACTGTGGGTCATTTAATGTGGATAGTAGGTTGTCACATTCCAATGTGCCTGTAGGTAAATGTATCAACCCGGTGTGAAATCCCTCAGTCAGTCCTGTTATAAGATAGTCACTGAAATGTTGTGACGGGTGTAGTTGTAGAAAAGTGGTGAATAAGCTGAGGTTCACGCATGTGAGATATGGTTTAGGAAATGCTTTATTTGGGCACATTGCCTTGGAATGGGCCCTGAAACAGTGTGAACATATATGCATTAACCTGCAAGATCTAAAACCACAATTGCCCGCGTTAAAATTATTGCAAACTTGGGATTTGCCTAAAAAGACAATATCCCTGCCCAGGTAGGTCTTTGGAGGTTAGAAGCCAGTTGGTTTTGTTCAATTTCAGACGAATTCGGGCAGAAATTGGTGCTATGCGTTGCTGATGCGCACACTGCACAAGTTGGGGGTCTGAGGCCTGCAAAGTGCCTACAGAATAGCGCAGTGTCCAATTTATTCCAATTTATGCTCAAATTGAACTGAGCCAGAGCCACAGCCACCTTTTCAGAGAAGGAACGGTGGTAATCGTAAAAGGCGGAACCACCTGTGGGGATATTTATGGGATAATAATAGTAAACAGATTGAGAAGTTGCCCACTAATTAAACTCTCAGATCCCAAAGAACGTTTATCATTATAAGTGAAATGTATACCATATCAATTAGTTATATTAGTTATACACAAATTTGTTATAAAATAGATCATTTTTATTTTTATATTCAAATGTTAATAATATAAGTAACATGCGTAACAATAATCAATGAATATTCAGTATAAAACAATATGCAATACAATGTGGCAATTTAAAAACATTTGCCAATGACTAAGACGTAGTTTAGAATCTATAGCATTAGCTGTCAAGAGATTTATGACCCTTTCACAGAGAGAGAGAAAAAGTTTCACAGGGAGACAGAGCTGCAGCGTAAAGCAATAAAAACTTTCAGCTGGCAGTTAGAAATAACCCTTGCAATGCTGGCTAGACCGTTTCTAGGGATTTAAGATCTACTCCTATGTAATTTTAAATAAAATAACATATTACCAGTTCACTAGCCATTTCATAGATCCATCCAATTAAGAGAAAATCTTGCTATGTTATATAAGCTGATATTTTTATTAATTTGTCTAAATAGATATTTAATCTTATTTATAGCAAATCAATACAGCTGGATAAATGTCACGATATGCTAACATGTGATATGTCACAGAAATAAACACTTATCCCAATTTCATCTGCAGTATGAAATGGTTATAAATCTGATCGCGATTTTATCCAGTCATATATCATGCTACTAGAAAATATTAATTAATTTAATTTAATTAAATGAAGCTAGTATATTTACCAGTTAAGTAGATATTTTATCATCAGATATTCTCAGGTAGCTTCAGGAACTTGTTTGTCATGGGTCTCTTTCTCTGCATTACCCCTCCTGGCTCTGCCTTGATCGATCTCTCAACTTGACTCCCTGAATGTTGAATCCTGAGTGCCCCTCTCCTTTTGTCTTAACTTTTTTTTAAAGGGAAAGTTTGTCTGTTCGTCAGTGGCTTATAACCAATCACAATGCTGTAGGTGTGGTTCCTTTCTAAATAATACATTTAGTATTTGGACTGTAGATGGCAGTCTTGTCCCACTAAACATACCTATCCAGGAAAGAGTTAACTTTTCCTGGTGGCTATTTTGACGTCATTTAGGCTTATCTGTATAGTGCCATAATTTTAAATATCCTTTCACTTCAAAGGGTCTTTCTCAGACTATGTGTCTCCATTTTCTGTAGTAATTCCTAATATGACACATTGTGAACTAAAAATGAACTTCTACTCACAATGGGATCTTGTACATATAGAAATTAAAATTAATTATTTAATCTTCTCTGTCACCTATGTCTGGGTTTAGAATTTATTCTATTCCATTAGCATTTTAGACAGTCTGTCCATCCCCCGTTCTCAATGTCTTATCTCTTTGGTTTGTATATACAAGACATTCTTAGCCCTGGCTCAGTGTTTAGTGTAACAGAAAGGATAGAAATCTTGTGTCTTTTGTTAGCTTGAAAATAACAAAATGGAGTCTGGTATGTTCAGATTACTTCAGAATATGCACTTTGTATTTCTATCATAGCACAAAATGTCTGCCGATATAAATACCCTGACATAACCCCCCTTACTGATTATCATAGCCAAGTAATTTAGCTTATGAATAGGCACTATGGAAGTCACAAGACATATTGTGCAATCACATAATTTCTAACATAGGCCCATGCGTGGAATGAACATGTTTGTATGTTTTTGTACCTGTAAGTGTTTTGAACTTTACGCTTAGTACAATCAACCATAATATCATTATTATCATAACACACCCGATAACAATCTTAACATGGATGAACCAGTCAACACGAGCAATAAGGTCAGTATCTAACTCAGAGTATTTAAATGTGTCCACAGAAATGTTATCTTTCCTGATTGACATTTGGATAGTGTGGTCTAATATTATATGGAATAATAAGGTATGCGATTATTCACTATCATTTGTGTTGAATCAAATAATACCCATCTGGGAAAAAGTAAAAAAGAAAATAGACATCAAGAATAGGATTTTGGGTTTCCAAGATATAGAATGTCTGGAAACGGATATAAAGAATATATCGTTAAAAGACTGGAAAGCCGTAAATATCAGAAAGATTGGAGATCTAATGGTGAATAACGAATTGAAAACCTTCAACACATTAGTTAGGACAATGTCCCTTCCAAAGTGAGAGGCTTTTTCATACTTAAGAGTCAAAAACTATTTGAAAAGCAAATTAATTATAGATAATGGAGAATCATATCATATATTAAAAACAATCTTTAATAGGAAAGATTCCAAGAATCTTTTTTCAAAATGTACAAAACTAATTGATATCACAAAAATAGAGAATTGTCCAACAGCAATAAAAAGCTGGGAAAAAACTCTGAATCACCCCATATAGAAGTAGTAGAGTGGTATGAAGCAATAATCAAAGTTAATAAATATGTGCACAGTCTCTCTTTGATGGAAACTTTTTATAAAGTGATCAATAAATGGTATTTGGTACCTACAAAATTGTCAAGAATGTCACAAAATAATAACGATCTATGCTGGAGATGTGGACTTACTAAGGGGGATTATCTCCATATATGGTGGAGCTGTAATAAGGTATTACCTTTTTGGCTTATAGTTAAATCATTACTGTACAGCTTAAATAATATAAAAATAAAAGCTACACCAGAAGTTATGTTGTTGCACCTAAGATGGCCCTTCCTTAGTCAAACGAATCAAGTTTTGACAACTCATTGCCTGGTAGCGGCAAAGATTATTATTGCCAGGAATTGGAAAAATACACAGTCATTTAATGTATTACAGCTTATTCAACAATTGAAATATCAGATTCAAATGGAAATAGGGTTGAATAAAACCAAAAATCATTATAAGGACTATGATAAATGGGTAAATTGGCAAAAAAATTGGAGCAATTAGAAAGGGAATTATTGTTAAGCGATTTATAAGCCCTAGAGAGATAAGTTCGAAATAGACAATACTCCTCACAATAAGCAATAAATACGACTGACTGAAAGATATAGTGTGAATGAAGATATGAATGTGTTAATTTTTTCTTTGTGTTTTTTTTGCTGGGTCCCCCCACCCACTTTGTCTATATGGTAAGGAGACACGCCTTAAGGAATATCAATAGAAAGAGAATAAATAAATTTATAAAGTTTAAATAATCAAGGAAATTTTAAATAATAAATATAATAGAAGTGATAGGGAGGAGCCAGCAAATATTTATGATGACTAATATACCAGCCATAAATGAAAAATTTTAAACGATAAAAATGGCAGGTATAGTCTGAAATATAAAAAAAAATAAAAAAAATAAAATAAATAAATGTGTCCAGAGAAATGTTATCTTTCCTGATTGACATTTGGATAGTGTGGTTGGGCTTATGGTCCAGCAATAACTTTAGATTAGGATCTAGAGGGATATCTAGATTCTGGAAGGGATCCACCATCTCAATAGCACTTTCGAGGACGTCAGTGTACACTGGGTATAGCGTAACATCACCGATGGTGATACGAGAGTCGTGGGGTACCTTGATCAGTGATACAGGTGCTGGTAAGGCAATTACTTTATTAGTCACCTGGTCCCTGCGAAAAACACTCATGTTTTTAAGACACGTGCTTACCAACCATTTATCTTTTACTAACATAGCATGTACTAACGCATTACAGTCGGTTTTTGACATAGTTACTTGACCTGTTTCAGATGCATGTTTAAGGTACTCGATCCCACACAAAGCATTGGTAGAATCGTACACAAAAGCTTTTCCATCACATTGGAAATTATTGTCTTTGAATTTTTCACAGTCATTCAAAATGGGTATTGAATACCAATCTGGTACCCACGGTTGAAAAGCCAAAACGTCTGGGGTTTGGACTTTTACATGGATATTTTCCTTCCATGTACCAACGTTGTAAATTGTTTTCATTTGAAAAATGTTTTTGGGAGTTACATATGGTATGGCCAATAAAAAGCAAATCTCCATACGTTCCGGGTCAATTAAGAGAGGTATGGCGCTCCCCATCTCAAAGGCCAGATTTAATTGCATAGGCTCAATTGTTTCTCCATCCACATTGGCAAGCATCGCATAAACAATATCCTTGGATACAAAATACAGAGGTATGTGTCCCCCTGCCAATTCAATCATTCCAGTTTGCACTTCGTCGAGAAAAGCAAGTGTGTGGAACAATATTGGGTCATGCAGAAATAGAAGTTCACGCTTAAATAAGTCATGACTTTGGTGCAACTCAGTGGATTTGGCAATTAACTCCGAATGCAAATTTGTTGTAACAACTGTGTCTTGCACAATAGTTAACACGTCTTGAAGAAGTGTTCTTTGCTGTTTTATCACCTGATGAATATCGTTAATGTGTTGCTTTAGTGCATAGATTTCCATATCCAGCTTTTGGACAGTAATAGAGTTGGCTGTCGACATTCCAGTTGCGACAACTGCACCGACAGTGGCACAAACTAATGCAACAAATATAGCGGTGAGGAACCTTTTGGATCGGTTACTCATCGAAATAGAACTGGATACAAATGGTTTCCGGGCTTGCTCCAAGATGTTTCGCACACGGTCCTGTGCTCTTTGGAGGTGCATCTGGTACCAAGTCTGTAACTCAGGAAGCTGCATCGATGAAATGTTGTACGCCTTCTCGATAGAAATCTTGGGGTCGAGGCTGACGAACACACGTCGGGTAAGGATCCTCTTTTCTGTTAAGATGAACCCTGGTGTCTCTTGAATCAGGATGCCGGAGGATGGTCCCATCTCTGCAATCGGGTCGGTCAGTAGCTCTTGGCACAGGAGCAGTACGATCCAGAAACACGCCACATCCTTCTTGGACATCTTTCGACAGTCACGGATCAGGAACTCGTTTCAGACTTATCTACTAATGATTCAAGGTTTGTTAAGTATACAAACTTATAACAGTGTGACATCACTTGGCCAAGGACAACACATTATTATGATTCATCAATATATGTATTCTCTCTAATTCTATTTTTATAACTTCATCCCTCACTACATTTATTACTGACTCCTCAGCAATATGCCTATAGCAGTTAAATAAGCTAGTAACCTGCTTAGAAAATGTAGTTATTGGATGGCAAGGAAATGGTTAATGACATGAACGTACATGAGATCATGGCACATCACAACGTTTCACATCATACGATACCACTTGAATCAAGCATTCATCCAGGTTAGTCGTTCACCCTTCTGCATCCGAATCCACACCTAGAATCCTTAATTGAGATTTAGGATGACAAGCACGCAACTGGTTAATGTGAATCCACTTTTCAATAAAATCACCATCCTTAGGAATTTTTATCTTGTACGCTACTGGGGAAATTTTGTCAATGATGACATATGGCCCTTTCCAAGAAGGTAAAAATTTATTTTCCTTGACTTGATTTCACGCAAAATTATACAGATAGACTTGATCTGTTATCTCATATTCCTTTTACGTGGTTTTTAAATCGTAATAGGTCTTAACCCCTGTCGCTGCTTTTTCTAGATTCTTTTGGGCAAAAGCAAACGCATGCTGTAAATGCTTGCGCAAATCTTCGATATACTGATGCGTAGTGGCAGCATTGATCAAATTATGATCTGAAGTACGATATAGTAAATGCTGTGGTAAAACCATCTTTCTTCCTGTCATCAATTCAAAAGGTGACAATTTGGTAGCAGTGCTAGGTGTAGCTCTAATCGCCATTAAAACTAGGGGTAATTTTATGTCCCAGTCTTTACCAGACTCCTTAACGTACTTTTTCAGAATATTAACGATAGACTGGTTATATCGCTCTACCCCCCCGCTAGACGCAGCGCGGTATGCAATATGTAGCTTTCGTTTAACACCTAGAATGTTCCACATCTTAGCCATTACTTCGCTAGCAAAATGACTACCTCTGTCAGACTCAATTCTTTGAGGAAGACCGAACCTGGAAAAGACATGGTTAATCAACAAAGTGGCGCACGCGGTACTCGTGTTCTCTTTACAAGGCAAACATTCTATCCACTTTGTGTACATACATGTAACGGTTAACATGTATTTGTTACCTCTTGAAGATCTTGTTACAGGACCTATAAAGTCAATTTGAATATCAGACCAGGGTAATGACACCCCCCTCTTCTGAAGTGGTGCACGATGGGTTGGACCATGGGGTTGATATTGCGGACAAATCAAGCATCCCTGACAGTATGTCTTAACATCTCTTAACATGTGTGGCCAATATGCATAATCACGCAATATCTCATATGTGATCTTATCACCACGATGCCCAGATGTAGGTGCATCATGTGCGTGTTGGAGCATTAACCCTTGATATACAGTTGGGACTACCCATTGTTGAATACCATGTTTAGAAGTTCTGACCAGCAACCCATCCATGATACTAAATTGGACTTTATATCTTATCAAGATTCGTAAATCTTCATTATCTTTGCAATCCTCATCTGTGATGGGATTGGCAGTAGGGTCTTCTATATATTTATAGAATATACCTATGACAGGATCGTTCTTCTGACTGGTAATCAGGTCCTCACTAGGAGCTTCTTGACTCCATTGCACGACATTTAAGTCGGCAGTATCTCTAGCCTGTCGTCTAGTTATGGCTTCAACGTGAATTGAACCCATAAGATCATCAATGTTTAGGGTTTCACCATTGATGGCTGCTTGTTTTGCCAGTGAATCGGCTAAGTCATTACCATCCTTGTCAATACCTTCTATTTTAGAATGGCCTTTGGTTTTCTTCCAATATATGGTTAAACCATGTTCCTTAACCAACTCATCGATTTTACAAAAAAATTCCCATGTTTAACAGGTTTGTTATTGCTTTTCAGCATTTGGTTACGTTTCCAGCTAGGCAGATATTCGACGAAACTGTTGCGAACATAGTTGGAATCAGTTATAATAACAAATTCTTTGATACTATATTCTATTGCCATTTGAATGGTCTTATATACTGCACAGATTTCGGCTATCTGACTGCTTTTGGGACCAATACTGTATCCTATAGATACATTGGGATAATCACCTATCCAGGCGATTCCGATACCTGCAACTAACTTCCGTTCAGCACCAGCGACGTGGTGATATGAACAACCATCAATGTATACCCACTGTAGTGGTCGACAGTATTCCTCGTCATAAACTTTATAAGGGGATAGCAATTGCTCTTCTAGGAAGTCATCTCCGGTGTCATTATCATCCAAAGATGGAGCAGTACAGTCATGTTTCATGCTACTAGAAAATATTAATAAATGTAATTTAATTAAATGAAGCTAGTACATTTACCAGTTAAGTAGATATTTTCTCATCAGATATTCTCAGGTAGCTTCAGGAACTTGTTTGTCATGGGTCTCTTTCTCTGCATTACCCCTCCTGGCTCTGCCTTGATCGATCTCTCAACCTGACTCCCTGAATGTTGAATCCTGAGTGCCCCTCTCCTTTTGTCTTAACTTTTTTTTAAAGGGAAAGTTTGTCTGTTCGTCAGTGGCTTATAACCAATCACAATGCTGTAGGTGTGGTTCCTTTCTAAATAATACATTTAGTATTTGGACTGTAGATGGCAGTCTTGTCCCACTAAACATACCTATCCAGGAAAGAGTTAACTTTTCCTGGTGGCTATTTTGACGTCATTTAGGCTTATCTGTATAGTGCCATAATTTTAAATATCCTTTCACTTCAAAGGGTCTTTCTCAGACTATGTGTCTCCATTTTCTGTAGTAATTCCTAATATGACACATTGTGAACTAAAAATGAACTTCTACTCACAATGGGATCTTGTACATATAGAAAGTAAAATTAATTATTTAATCTTCTCTGTCACCTATGTCTGGGTTTAGAATTTATTCTATTCCATTAGCATTTTAGACAGTCTGTCCATCCCCCGTTCTCAATGTCTTATCTCTTTGGTTTGTATATACAAGACATTCTTAGCCCTGGCTCAGTTTTTAGTGTAACAGAAAGGATAGAAATCTTGTGTCTTTTGTTAGCTTGAAAATAACAAAATGGAGTCTGGTATGTTCAGATTACTTCAGAATATACACTTTGTATTTCTATCATAGCACAAAATGTCTGCCGATATAAATACCCTGACACACCGTATTTGTGCCCCAGATCCACCATCTTGTGCATGTATGCATCCAACTCTGCTCTTTTCCCGGGGTAAACTGAGTAGTATACATCTCTATAAATCCCAAACCCCAGTACGAATTCAGGGATGGTCAATTTGTTATTCAGCCGGGGGTCTCTAGCCCTTAGTACTACAGAAATATCCCCATATGCAAAGGTCCTGTTCTCTATGACATCCTGGGAGGCAATAAGCAATGAGACCAGGTTAACGTCCTTGCCTTCCAGAATGTCCTTTTTAAGGTGAGATGGGACCATATGCGAGGGATCAATTGATTCTATAACTGCAATAGAATCAAAGGTATTACCGTGCATAGTATTAGTGAGAGGATGACTGGTGACCGATGTATTGGTAGTGGACTGACTAGCACCACCGGCCTCCAATTTATCCAGCCTGTCACTTATTGTGCTGATGGATGCCATTAGAGAAGTCATCATGGCATGGAAAGCTGGTAATTGAGTCCCACTAGGGCCTTCCCCTGCCTCGGAGTTGTCAGTGGTAGTATTCAGTAATCTAAACAACTCCGCATTCCTAGCCGTAGCTGGGAAAGGGATGCAGCATTTTCTGAGTTCTGCTGTTAGACGTGGGATGGTTCATGATCTAAGGGATGCCGGGCTATTCACATCTGTACCAGGAACAGGGGTAGCAGGCCTAGCGGGTGTGCTAGGTAGTGAAAGTTCCTCAGGGATATCAGGAGTTTGTATATATAAAAAACAGAGAAAAGGAAAAAGAAATCGAAAAGAATGCTCAAATCACCAAATGTGAGTCACTCCAAATCACACAGGATATATATAGTACAAATAACGTGAATATTGTGGTGAGAGCAAACTGAATACTAGGTTAAAACCAAATAGAATAAGTGAGAGGCAATATTACCATATGTTTCTGGCTTGTAAACATGTCCTAAAGAAATAATAAAATAAAGGACATAGTATAGCCTGTATACAATAAAACAGATAAATATAGGTATAACATTGCCCACTCACGTGGTGCTGAGCCGTTTAAAAGTGGCTCAGACTATCAGTGCCTTGTAAA
Organism: Pelobates fuscus; assembly: GCF_036172605.1. Taxonomy (NCBI): domain Eukaryota; kingdom Metazoa; phylum Chordata; class Amphibia; order Anura; family Pelobatidae; genus Pelobates; species Pelobates fuscus. The sequence goes on along the minus strand of NC_086317.1, from coordinate 325,050,815 downwards.
GTTTTGTTGGAGACTGCAATGCTGGAAGCAGGTAATTCAATGCAAAAATTCCGTTGTATGGTTTAAATATCAGACAGGAAAAATGCAGGTAAATGAAAAACTTTATTTGCTTAAAACACAGCAGAGGAATCTAATCTCCCAATTGCACGCGTTTCGACCGATAATGGTCTTTTCAAAAGTGCTACATACTTCATCAAACTTCACATTTAAATATCTTTCATATTGGCGCCAAAGTTCGTCCTCTGGTTCATTTCCGGTTCGGGTTTTCGGTTATTACTTCTAATCGTCTAACTTCCTGTTTCCGGTCACGTTGCGTGTCAGGGTCCATTTCCGGGTCAGGGGCAAATGACGTCCCTGTGCCTCTGTTTACTTCCGGTCTCGGACAAATTGTTAAAATATCTTTCCAATGCGCATGTCCATTAAAAACAGAAATGTCCATACTACATGGCATAATTATTTTATGCATAATCATAACTCATGATGAAAAATACATTATAAAATATATGTCACAAATAAAATGCATTATTATAGAGGGAAAAAAAGGGAAAAAATGTATTAATAATAAAATACACAAATACATAAGAAACACGTCTAATTCATACACATACATATAAAGTAATGTGCATATTCATAAAAATAATGTAGAATATTAACATAAATAAGTGTAGATAGTGTGCATATTCACAAAAACAGTGTGAACATTTACATAAATTAGTATAAGAGACTTAAAAGTATATACATATCTAAAAAATAGTATAAAAAAGGAGGAAATATAAAAAATATATAAAAAATATATATAAAAAATATATAAAAAATATATAAAAAAGAGAAACACATGTTATAAAAAACATATTATAAAAAAGAAGTGATTTCAAAAACTACGTTAAGACCTTCAGGGCCACGTAACCTAGGACCAGTACCCCTTAAAACATAGAAAGTAATGGGTTCTGGCGTAGTACCTGATATATGAGTCAGGCCGAGCTGTCAATGAAGAGGTAAACAGTGACTGTAATAGTATCGAGTTGTTGACCTGTGGGCATAAGATGATATATTCATTTCTGAATGTAAGGTAGTAGTTTGGCCAGATCGTGGGCCCTAAAAACCAGTACCTACCAGACACTCTGCAGAGGGGATTTAACCGAGAGAAGGTGACGGCTTCCAAGCTTGTTAAAGCTACCGTACAATGAATAATAACCTAGAAGAGTAAATTACACACTTAACTAATTTCATATGTATTGTTGCCATTCACATGAATCATAATTAAATTCCAACCAACCTAGTAAATAATAAGTAAATAATTGATATGGGTGTCAGAAATCACAGATCCTAGTGCGAATCCCTGGTAAGAACCTGTGGGAAAAGGTCAGGAAAATCAGGACACCAATCCAGGTTTAAACATTCATATATGTTTTAGTAGAATTTATAAGTGACTGTAATAACGTTTGTGACCAGTAGGGGCAAAATTCCCCTGGAGTGCTGGTTGAAATTCGTGCTTATTTCGTGAGTAGTTGAATGAACGAATGAACTAGATAGAGTATTGACACATACGAATGGATACATCTTAATTGTAAATTGAACCTAACGAAAATGTTATGTATATAACCGAATGATAGCGTTCGTTAGATTAAGTAATATGAAACATCTGCGAGTGGATAAGGGAATTTAGCCGAACGGTGTACTGTATGAAAACGAAAAGTACCGAATGCTGGTTGAAACGAACAGGGCTCCGCCGTGTAAAGCAGCGGTTGCTTTACGGCGGGCCTAACTTACGTTTTTTTCCGCGGCGGCAAAGCAACGAACGGGCTGTGCGGACGCCGGCGACGGGAAGGAGAGCCAGGGAAGCACCGGACCAGGAGACCATGAGGAAACAGGTAATAAAACAATCCAAAATGGCGGTCTGAACCGGAAGTAAACATTTCAGACTCGCCAGACCAGCAACGGTAAGGTGGGAGTGGATTGGCAGCCCTTTTAAAGGGAATTCAAGCCCCTCCCACAACTACAGGCCAAGCCTTCAAATATATTTAAATATATATATATATATATATATAATTTAATATCACATTGCTTGATCAAGACACACAGCTGAAACGCTGTTTTGCCAATAAAGGGATTGCATATTTTTGCAATAAAGTGTACTGGACATCTTTTTTGTTTATTCTTTGATGTTCTTTGAGTCATTGCACTCTTAAGAAGAATAAACGTCAGTGCTCTCTCATACCATTGTTGTTATGTATATGTATATATATATTTACAAACTGATCAGCCACAACATTAAACCACTAACAGGGCATGTGAATAACACTGATTATATTGTTAAAATGGTGCATGTCAATGGATGGGATTTATTAGACCGCAATCACACAGTCAGTTCTTGAATTTGATGTGTTGGAAGCAGGAAAAATGGGATGACTGGGTCAGCGCTTCTCCAAAACAGTCTAGTGGGGTGTTTCCAGTATGCAGTGGTTATTACCTAACAAAAGTGGTGTAAGGAAGGACAAAAGGCTCATTGATGCACTTGGGGAGCAAGGCTAGCTCTTCTAGTCCAATCACACAGAACAAGGACTGTAGCTCAAATTGCTGAAAAACTTAATGCTGGACCATGATACTGCGTATGGGTCTGCATAGATACAGGTCATTTAGAGTGCCGATGATGACCTTTGTCCACCACAGAAACAGTCTTCAAAGGAGACATGAGAGTAAGAACTGTACCATGGAGCAATGAAAGAATGCTACCCGGTCGGAACTTCCTCAGAGGTAAGTAGTAATCTGACCTTCTGTGTATAACAACAGTCGGAGAGATGGACAAAGCACGTAGGGTTGGGGTTTGAAAGTGAGTTATTTAGCACTTTTATTTTGTTTTGTTACATGTTAAATACATTTCTTATATAATCAAAGAGGCATCCTCTATACAATAACGGAGGTAACCGGTGGACTTCTCTTGGTGACTAAACCCTTTTGGATCTGATATGCCTAATACCATCTTGATCCTGTAAGTGCTATCTAAGCTAAGCACAGAATTATAACATAACAGTTTGCACTATTATTGTTTTATTTTCTCTCCCACATGCCCATTTATTGTACTGAAGATCTTCAATCATCTTTAACCAGTTTGATGTGCCTACAATCAAACATATGTTTGTGAGTGCATCTTAAGCAATTTGATGTTATGGTGTATTAACTTTTTTACTCTATGAGATTAATTTTGTTTCTACTGTAGATATTTTCTGTTTTCTATAAAAATAATGTGTGCCATAAACATCAGTGACAAAGCATTTTGTAAAGTGCTAGAAGTGAAGTTAAAAACACACAATGCAGGTTTCAGTGCTTAAATATGTGCATACACAAATAGAAATGGTGATCCCAGTGCCCAATAATGTAATTTATTTGTTGCTATTTTTTAAAGAGGAAAGAAGGGGAGCAGCACCTTGATAAGGTCCTCAAATCCAAGTCATTATGAAATGAGAGAGAGGACAAAACAGGAAAGGAATAAAGTGTAGTAATTTCACTATTTCTGTGTGGAGAAAAATAAAGAATTGCACTTACAGTGTTATGGAGTTGTGAATTGGCTCCAAATCTTGAATTTAGGTGGTATAATATCCACCTGAGAATACAGACTTGATGTCTTGATTCAAGGGGGTGTGGTCCAGATATATAAGAAAGACAAAAACACTAATATAGTGTAGTATGTCAGATGTCTAAAATAGTGGGTAAATTCTTACACACCAGGTGCTAAAATATTTTTCAAATGTCTTGCCTTCCTGAAACTCGCATTCACCATAAAAGGGTCAGCTCTAATATTCAAATATTTCCTCTAGATTTTTTTACATTTAGTGTTATACATGGCAAAAATAGAAATCTAAATAATTACTGTTTGCCATATTCATTTTAGTATTTAAAAACAAACTTTTCTTTTCAAGCTCTAAAACTTTCTTTAAAGTTTTTTAAAGCAATTTTTGATCATATTTATTTCATTAAAACTATCCAAAATGATCTAACTTTAATAAAAAAAGAAAAACATGGTGTCAATGCAATTCCTCTAAATATTAAAAACTTGACTTGTGGCCTTTTTTTTAAGTCACTGTTGTTTGTAACAACTTTTCCAATTGCTGTAGCTACTGGAATCTAATGTTCTATTTTATCAAACCATTTCTTTACAGTGAGTGAAAAAAAAATAATTCTAAAAAACTATGCCTCAAAGGTAAATTTTAACCCAACATCATTTTCATAAAAATGCTCCTCAAGAGTTTGTGCCTTGTCCCCTGCTATACAAAAATACTGTTTATGGAACATCTCCAGAGGACTAATCCTGCCACAAGTTCATTAGATGCTCTACCAACATATTATTCCTCCCAATCCCTAACAAATTGGCATTACTAAGAGCAAAATAGGTCCCTAAGAACTAAACAGCAATCTCAACCTCAAACTAAAAATAATTGTGATTAAAAATAAAATTAATATAGTCTAATAACAACTGAACATGTTCATTAGCTAAATTCCTCTGTCTCCTCAACCTTCTACTGTTGTTTAGGGAGGTTACATAAACCTTAATAAACGTACATACATATGTACTCATACACACCACCCCCTCCAAGAGATGAACAATATTGGTGGTAATGTATGATGATAACTCTCTCACATATGGTTGCAGAAAAATATCCATAGAGTGGGATAGATTTGCCATTTGAGAATCCAACCAAAATAAGATGGGTTTCCCAGGAGCATTAACCAGATTCAAATGAATCTTTAGGAGATGGTAAAAGTATAGAGTTGAGGTACAGGATAACAACAAAAACCTGAACTCATTCCCATTTAAAATCCCATTTAAAATCCTTTTTCATAAACGGTTTTCTAAAAGTGCTATCAAATATCCATCTTTGGGATCCGTAGATAGTTTAGAGTACACATACCAGAGTTTTGTAAAATACTCAGATAGATGTTTGTTCCTCTGGGGGAGGACAATTATCCATCCTTTCTCTGCTGGCTTAATAACTTAGCTGGAGGTGGGCTTGGTCGTCTAGAGATGTTTCATAGATTATATTGTGGGACTCAATATAACAGACATGCAAGCCTTTAACCCCTTAAGGACCAAGCTTCTGGAATAAAAGGGAATCATGACATGTCATGTGTCCTTAAGGGGTTAAAAGTGGGGATTCTTGGACTCATGGGCCTCATTAGATTAGGGGATGGTAATCATGCTGTTCCCAACCACTTTCTAACTGTACATAAGTACTTTATTATTTTTGTCATTTTTATTTATTTATTTTTCCTCAATATATTTTATTTATATTTATTTTTTGTTTTTATTTTTGTTGTTTTCAAGAACATTTAAGATTCATCATTTTTTATTTGTATAATGTTTTACATTTTTTGATGTATTATTTTATTTGTTTCTTTTTCATTTTTTTACTTTGGTATTTGTGTTACTGTTCCTTTAAGATTCTGTTATGGGCTTTTCTTGCTGTCTCTTTATATTCCCTTGCTGAACTGCCTAATTGTATGTATTGATCTTTAAACAATTGATATAGTTATTTGGAAACTAATGGTAATTTATTTTTTAGTTTTGAAAAATGACAATTTTGTTTAGCAATTGTAGCGTTCTAATAGCTAATGTTGAAGGAAATTTTGGTTCATCTGGGACAGTGTGGACTGCTACTTACAAGTTTATACAAGCAAATAATACAGCAGTTTGACGGTCAGCCGAAGAGGTGGGGAGATTAGAGGGAAACATTCAGCTGCTGCTAAATTGATTTATCTGATCAGAACAACAGGAAAATCAATTTCAAAACAAGACACATTACAATGTGTAGAACCCTTGAATTTTTTGGCCACTTGCAAAGTTGACTGTAAAGTTTATATAAACAATACTGCCTTACGTTTCTTTGTGTTTAATGTATTTTTAAAGGCACCTGACAAATGCATAAAAGGCACTCTATTTATTAGTAATGATAACCTGAATTGAAACTCTGCTAATTGGAAAAAAAAAATGTTTGAATTCCCAACTACAGTATAATCTTTAAAAAATACTCACACGCAGTGGCTCAAAGGCACTACCATCCAGCAGCAGTATTTGTAAATGTGAGAAAGTGTGAATTGTGAATAATTTGTCTTTGAAAAGTAACAGATCAAAGAACACGGTGTAGTTAATATCAAAAAAAATAAAAAATAAAATGGGCAGCAGCATACATATCCAAGCGACTAAATTTGAGTGTAAGCTCACGATATAGAATGCATGTGCGCTCCTAAATAAACTGTAAAGATAACCAAAATTTATACAAATATAAATATATTTATTATTAAATGATAAATAAAAAGATAGCTAGATAGATCTATAATTGATAAGATTAATATAATATATGATGTATGATATAATATAGCTATCTAGATATATAAAAAACACACAATGATATAAAAATGAAACAAAATATAAATGAAAAAACTCAATAAAAGTACCTTACCTCGGTGGGGGCCCCCACCGAGGTATAAACCAGAGGAATACTCGGGAGCAGGATGAAGTCCGACGTGTGAGGTGTGTAGTGCTGGACCGCGGTCGGTATCTTCTAAAAAGACCGCGGTAAGTAGAGAAGGCACTCCAACAGGGAACACGTTGCACCACGGTCGGTGCCTTCAAAAAAGACCGCGGTGTACGGAGACCGGCCGGCAGCAGAACACGCTTCAAGTAGATACTCACGGGGATTCCTGCACCCGACCTCTTCCTGCAACAGCTGATCAGGGTGTCGAGCTAACAGCTGTGGCTTATCGACGCGTTTCGTCCCGCCCACGGGACTTTCTCAAGATGCAGAAACAGCCACAGTTCGAACTTTAAATACACCCATCAATTAGCCATTAAGTATAGAATAAATGAACAAATAAAATTAAATAAAGATGAATGAAGATAACAACGAAAATAGTAAGTAAAGCTACCCATAGAGCACACAGAGGAAAAGGGTAAACCCCTAAAACATCCATATACATACATACATTTTTAAAAATAAAAGGCAAAAATGTACCAATAAACACCTATAGTACAGAACCCATGTAACTTAAAGGGACAGATACTGATCGTGTATATAAATGACAATAAGCTTCAAGAGCGATCTAGAATCACCAGTGCTTATAATATGTAATATATCTCTCATGATATTAACACAAAAATATCTGTACCAAACCAAAGAACCGACATAGAAATATGCAAATATAAATAAACAAACGAACCGGATGGTAAAGACCTTAGAATAAATCTGACTCTTCATAGAAGGCACAGAAGAAAGATATAAGCCCCTAAAAGTTATTTCTACCTTTTCAAAAGGGGGCCAAAAATTACAGCAATAAATGACTATAATACAGAACCCATATTAATTATATATAGGGGCAAACATTCGTTGTGTATAGGGGTTTAGAGCGCGATCTATAATCGCAAGTGCTTATGGTATATACCCCATAATATTTGCACAAAAACATCTGATCAGGACCCAAAACCACAGAACCAGCATAAGGATATATAAATGTGAATGAACAGAGAAAAACTAATAATAAAGCCCTTAGAACAAATCTAACTCCTCATTCAGGCCGTTGGGTGTCATGGTATTCAACCTAAAAATCCACATGGATTCGCATTTGATAAGTTCCCTCTTCCTTTTAGCCATATCTTGGAATGGGGGAATATGCGTTAGGCCCAATAACCTAATGCCAGAAGGATTATTATCGTGAAAAGTAGAAAAGTGTCGAGCTACTGAAGATTTGCAGTTATTACGAATTATAGCTGTTCTGTGTTCACGGAACCTGCATTTCAATGGTCTTATTGTTTGGCCCACATACTGCCGATCACAGGGACAAATTAACAAGTATACCACAAAGGAGGTGTTACAGCTGATATCCGATTGAACAAAAAAGTATTCAGAGCTGTTAAAGGGGCTAAAACTCGAGGTAGAATGCCAAATATAGCCACATGTCAAGCATTTAGTGTGACCACAACGTTTACTTGTGAAGCCCTTTTTTGTCAGTGTCGTTTTCCTCTCTTTGTGGCATGGCAATTTGGAGGGTGCTAGAATGTTCTTCAAGCTAGGTGCCTTCCTGAATGTGACTCTTGGTGAATCCGAAATGCAAAAAGATAGCCAAGGATCTTTCCTCAAAATGGGCCAATACTTATGAAAAATCTCGATGATGTCATCATATGCTCTACTAAAAGAAGTTGTAAAGATAGGTGTTGTACCCTTACCCACTTCCTTGGTGCTGATGTTAAACTTAGCTGCCTTACATTTCGGGACTTGAACATTGTCCAAAAGTTGGAGAATCATATAGTGCTCATCTGTGTGTGATTTCTGCTCGTGATATGTACTTACGAGGGACTGCCTAGGGCTGGGAAGATCCATAACAAGGGTGGAAGTATCACCATAATTATGCCCTTTCAGATAAGCGTTCAGTATCTTGTGCGATGGATAGGACTTTTCAACGAAACGTTGACATAGAACAAAGGATTCTCTTTCATAATCAGACAGAAACGAACAGTTCCGTTTGATTCTGATGAATTGTCCCAGGGGGATGTTATGTATCCATGTGGGATGATGACAGCTATTGGCGTGTAAATAACCGTTCACATCCACACTCTTTTGGAAAGTTTTGGTAATGATTCTGTTCCCAAGACCTGTAAGAGTTAGGTCTAGAAAATCAATTGTGGACCTGTGTTTCTTATGCGTGAAAGAAAGACCCCATCTGTTGTTGTTAATGTAGGTCATAAAGTTGTCTATATCTTTCCAATCACCCCTCCAGACAATTAGAATGTCATCGATAAATCTTCGATACAGGGCGAGCCGCTCCATCCAGTGTGGTTCCGCAAAGATCATTTCTTGTTCCCAATGGCCCATAAACAAATTTGCGTAGGAAGGAGCGAAACTCGCCCCCATCGCAGTTCCCTTTTTCTGTATATAAAACTTTCCATTAAATTCAAAATAATTGTGTTTCAACATAAATTCAGTGAAACTAATAATGGTGCCCATGCGTTCGCCAAGAGTTGGGTAGTTGTTCTCGAAACTTCCGTGATTTCCCAGGGTCCCCTGAAAGGAGCCAAGCCATGAGACGGAGGATTCCCCGTTCTATCAGGTCGTGGTTCTCCCCATCCGGATTGGTTAACAGGGACGTGTGATCCGGCAGTAGATGTGGGAAATCGATTGCCATTTCCAGAAGGTGAGGGAACCAGGGTTGAGATCTCCAGCATGGCGTTATCAAAACTACTGTTGCTTTGAACCGTCGAATGTACGCCAGAGTCCGAGCAATCAGGTTGAACGGGGGAAAGGCGTATGCTCGTCCCCCGGTCCAGTCTTGAAGAAAAGCATCTGTTGCCAAGGCTTCCGGATCCGGTCGCCAGCTGAAAAATTGAGGAAGTTGTGTGTTCAGTCTGGATGCAAAGAGACTTAATGGACCCCATAGCCGCGCGATCTTGGAAAAGACCTTCGGTTGGAGTCTCCAATCCCCCAGATCCCTCAGGTATCTGGAGTTCCAGTCCGCGGCGTAATTGTCTAGGCCTGGTATGTGTTCCGCGGTCACCGACACATTGTTTTGCAAACCCTCTACAGTCTGTAACACCCAGCTGTCGGATGTGATTGTGGCCCAAGTCTGTGTGAACAAAGCCAACCTGCCCCCCACATTTATATGGGAAAAATGGGGAAAAATCGTACTCACCATAAGGGCGTTTTCCTGGGGTTGTTCCTCTGCCGCCGCGGGCATTCCAAGCTCTTCCTCGAGAGGGGAAGAATGGTGTATAGGAACGTTCCTGGTTTTGCCTCTGTGTGTTGAAGGAGCCTCTGCCCGGTCTAGAGAAACCTCGGGGGTTGCGGCCGGGTAGACGGCTCCTATCTCTCCCGGCCCCACCGAAAACCTTTTGGTGGAAGACCCTCTTTATAGATGATTGGGCTTTGTCAAGGGCTGTGAAGGTTTTTACATAGGAGCCCAGATCTTTGACGAAGGAGTCGCCGAATAACAGACCCTTAGCTGCGGCCCCTGGTTCAGAGGAGGCCATGCTAGCCAGTTTAGGCTCAATTTTTAGCAGGATAGCCTTCCTGCGCTCCGTAGACATGGCAGTATTGGCGTTGCCGATCATGCAGACCAGGCGTTGGAGCCAGCCAAATGCCACCTCAAAGTCTAAAGTTGCCTCACCCGACTGAGCTGCCTCCAGCATCTCATAAAGTTTCGTAACGGGACCCAGGGTGTCGAGGAACTTGTCCTGACAGTTACGGAGGGAATAGTCCAGTCCCCTCTTAGGTTTCCAGCCTGTCTTGGCCAGAAACTGGGCTATCTGGGGGTCCACTTCTGGGGTTTTTGCCACAGCATCAGGAATTATGGGTCGGGGGCATTCTGCTCTCAATTTATTACGGCCCTCTTGAGAGAGGGACTTACGCACCCTGAGGGCCAGATATCGGGCGATATGTTCGGGGGGTTCCCACTCAGCAGAGCGTGGGTGTCTCAGGTTGTCTGGGTCGAAAAGCGGAACCTCTTTAGGGTCGTGTTCAGTATCTGCCCCGGTCGTCCCTGAATGTGCCAAGGCACGTGTTGGTGCTAAGGGGAATTGTTTTCCTTGGAGGCTTTCGCCCTCTGAGAGCTCGTCCTCGTACGGATCTGAGTACGGGACGTCAGACCCCTCATCCCCCTCCTCGTCTGCGTCAGACATTATATCTTGGGCTCTTGCCCGTTTCCAGTCTCTGGTAGCCGTAGCTCTCCCAGAAGCTCTACTGCGCGGTTGTTGCGCGCCATCTTGGACAGCCTGAGGCATGTCAATCATAGCAGGTTCAACCTGCGTGGGGGGGGGGTCCTGTGAGTGTTTGCGCTTGCCCAATGACTTGCGCCCCGGTAGTGTCCCTACAGGGGGGGCCTGGGCCCAGGCCGGGGCAGTTTGAGGCTGTACTTGCCTGAGTGCGAGTGCAATGGAGTCTGATATGGTAGAGGACATAGCGCCCATGGCCGATGATATGGGCTTAGAGATAGAGTTGGACATGGTGGTGTCCAGGAGGCATTGAAATTCCTCTGAGCCCATCAGTCCAGGGTCAACCTGGGGGTCAGGATTAGTATTGGTCATAGGTGGGCTAAGTTTGCCAGGGAACTTATCACCAGATTGCATGGTGGATAATGAGTGCAAGTGAGAAGTGAGAAAATGAGAAAATAATAAATGAAATATAAGTGGCAGGCAGTATCAGGATTGATTAACCCAGATACAGGATGGGAAGGACAGTGAGATGGAGGGTAATTCCAAGGCAGAGAGGGTAGGAAAAGACTTTACCCGTCTGGAGAGGAGAGAGCAACGATAACCAGCGTGTGAGAGGAACAAAATCCGTGAAACATGGTTCAGAAAATGGCCGCCGCCTTAATTCGGCGACAGAAACCGAAAAAATGGCCGCTGTGAGCAAACTGCGCATGCGCGCCACTCGCGAGCGGCGGGAAAAGAAACCGCCACGCGGAGAAAGTAGATCCGGCCGGCGGCAAAGCAAACAGTGCCGGGAAGCGCCGCGGGGTGTTAGACGAGCCCCGCCGGCGAAACCCGGTAGTGTGTGACCGGGGGGAGAGCCCCACCCGGAGGGGGGGCGAGGGGAAAAGAAAAACGGCAGAGCCCAGAGGGTGAACTGAGGGCAGCCCGGTCACACAGTGAATAGGTAGAAACACAGTAAAATACCTAAGTAAATAACAATTAAGTAAATAAACAAGTAAAGTATGTAAAGGTGGGATAAAGGGATAACAGAAGAGAATATCCCAACAGTAGAGTAAATCAATACAAGATGTCACAAGCTAAACCCACCAGAGCACACCATAAATAAAAATAGAGTGTACTTATCTGAGGGAGCAGCGAAGAAAGAGGAAGAAACAGGAAGTGCTACACCTTATATACTAAGGGGGTGGATACCCATGATAGCACTGTCAATATGCTAATGTTATTTGTTCTTTTTTATCTCTTTTGCATATATCTCTCTTCGCTGCTGAGGGAGAATTAAAGAAAGAGAAGCATAATAGGAGCCTCCGTGTCTTTAATAAAATCTCGGACACCTGTGATAATTAGATTGCCAGGTGAGTCCAATTTAAGGAAAAACTACTATAGAAGGGTGTTCCACATTATTAAGCAGAGCACCATTTTCATGCAATATGGGGAAGAAAAAGGATCTCTCTGCTGCCGAAAAGAGTGAAATAGTTCAATGCCTTCGATGATGTATGAAAACATTAGATATTTCACGAAAACTTAAGCGTGATCATCGCACTATTAAGAGATTTGTGGCTGATTCAGAGCACAGACGGGTTTGTGCAGATAAAGGCACATTGAGGAAGATTTCTGCCAGATCCATGCATCAGATCAAGAGAACAGCTGCTAAAATAACATTACATAGCAGCAAGCAGATATTTGAAGCTGCTGGTGCCTCTGGAGTCCCACGGACATCAAGGTGTAGAGTTCTCCAGAGTCTTGCAACTGTGCATACACCTTCTATTCGGCCACCACTAACCAATGCTCACAAGCAGAAACGGCTGCATTGGGCAGAAAAATACATGAAGATTAATTTTCAGACAGTCCTGTTCACTGATGAGTGCCGTGCAACCCTGGATGGTCCAGATGGATGGAGTAGTGGATGGTTGGTGGACGGCCACCCTGTTCCAACAAGGCTGCAACGTCAGCAAGGCGGTGGTGGAGTCATGTTTTGGGCCGGAATCATGGGAAGAGAGCTGGTCGGCCCCTTTAGCGTCCCCGAAGGTGTAAAGATGACCTCTGCAAAGTATGTGGAGTTTTTGACTGACCACTTTTTTCCCTGGTACAGAAGGAAGAACTATGCTTTCCGTAATAAAATCATCTTCATGCATGACAATGCTCCATCTCATGCTGCAAAGAATACCTCTGCATCAATGGTTGCTATGGGGATAAAAGGAGAGAAAGTCATGGTGTGGCCTCTATCCTCCCTTGACCTCAATCCTATTAAGAATCTTTGGAGCATCCTCAAAAGATATGTGAGGGTGGGAGGCAGTTTACATCCAAACAGCAGCTCTGGGAGGCTATTCTGACATCTTGCAAACAAATTCAAGCAGAAACTGTCCAAAAACTCACAAGTTCAATGGATGCAAGACTTGTGAAACTGCTATCAAATAAGGGGTCCTATGTTAAACATGTTTAAAAAGTTAAAATGTTGTTATAAGTTTGATTGAAATAGCTTTTGATTTCAGTAAATATGCTGCAAACACAACAAATGATAATTTTCAGTGCTTTACAACCTATAAAGTGTTTTGAAACTTACTGTGGTTAATAATTTGGAACAGTGCATTGTAAGTGTTACAAACTGCTATTTGTAACTGGCCCTTTAAATGATAAATTGCCCTGCTTCCCTGGATTGTGGAGAAGCCTATTTGCCAGCCTCCTTCCTCATGACTATGGCCCCTGGGAGATTGTGCCCCTGAAAACGTATGGACTTTTATTGGGTGTGTATGGCCGGTAATGTACGTGTATGATTGGTTGTTTTGTAACACCCTGTGGGTGGTCCTATCTAAGGGGATCCTGCATAAAAGAAGGTTATTTTGGTGCCAATAAACAGAATGACAGAAGGACCCTCTAACTTGCAGCCTTGACTCATGTTTCTAGGGGACAGCTATAATCACTACAGGGATTACTATGCTCTTCATACTCCCTTAGCTACTGAGCTCTTGTAAGAGCTCTTGTTCCTGATCCTGCTTCGCTCTACAGAAGGAAGAGGTTCACCTACTGGAACCTGGAGCCTGGTCGTAGGTCCAGGGCGCAGAGCAGACGGCGAGATACCAGCCCAGCAGCGGTGGTTCATGGAGTCTGCAGTACTTATGGTGGCTATGCAGTAGTTATGGTGTCTACGGTGTTGATGGTCCTTTGGTGAGTGCTAGGAGCATCCTTTCTATGGTCCAACTTCCAGCCAGCCTGGAGGCAACCGTAACAGTACGTTTTTTATGTTTAACCCCTTAAGGACCAAACTTCTGGAATAAAAGGGAATCATGACATGTCACACATGTCATGTGTCCTTAAGGGGTTAAATGGGAATGAGTTCAGGTTTTTGTTGTTATCCTGTACCTCAACTCTATACTTTTACCATCTCGTAAAGATTCATATGAATCTGGTTAATGCTTCTGGGAATACTAAATACTGTTATCATTAGGAGGTTTTTTCAATAAAATTTTAATTGTACTCTTAATAGTTGATAACATGAGAATTATGCTGGTTGTTATTTACATCAATTATTTAGGTAAATGAGAAAAATATAATTTGCATAATAATTTGGAACAGGGTGTATATATATAGTTGGGTACACACACACACACATATAAATATATTTATATACACTGAACAAAATTATAAACGCTTTTGTTTTTGCCCCAATTTTTCATGAGCTGAACTCAAAGATCTAAGACTTTTTCTATGCACACAAAATACCTATTTCTCTCAAATATTGTTCACCAATCTGTCTAAATCTGTGTTAGTGAGTAGAGTTGAGCCGACACCTGGATGTTCAGGTCCGGTGGGTTCGGCCGAACTTTGAAAAAAAGTCCGGGTTCGGGATCAAACTTGACCCCGATTTTGACCCCGAACACCATTGAAGTCAATGGGGACCCGAACTTTTGGGCACAAAAATGCCTCAAAAAAAGTCCTGGAAAGGGCTAGAGGGCTGAAAAAGGAAGTAAAATGGGGGTAAGAGTAGGGCAGGTGCCCTGCAAACAAATGTGGATAGGGAAATCACTTAAAATAACATAAAATAAGCAGCCGCTTAGTAGATAACTCCCTAATTCCTACGGTATTAGGGAACTATCTACCAAAAGGCTGAAAGATCTAAATTGGTCTTTCAGCCAAATTTACTAATACTAAGTAAAGATTACTTAGTAATAGTAAATTCAGCCCCTACTCGTTATACCGCGAGTAGGGGCGTGTCTCGTAAACTGTGAGCAGCCAGTGGCTGTAAACTGTGAGCAGCCAGTGGCAGTGGCGTAAACTGTGAGCAGCCAGTGGCTGCTCACTGCAAAAAAAAAAACAAAAAAACTATTGCCCCCACCCCTGCGCGGCGTATGGGGGCCCCAAATAACAATAAGGGGGGCCTACTGTCCTCCCACCCGGCCCCCACCCCTGAGTGGTGGGTGCCATAAATAAGAATGTGGGGGGGACCTACTGTCCTCCCCCCTGGCCCCCACCCCTGAGCAGTGGGTGGGGGCCATAAATAAGAATGTGGGGTCCCTAAATAACAATAAGGAGGGGGACCTACTGTCCTTCCCCCTGGCCCCCACCCCTGCGCGGCGGGTGGGGGCCCTAAATAACAATAAGGGGGGGGGACCTACTGACCTACTGTCCTTCCCCACTGGCCCCCACCCCTGAATAAAAAATTTAACCCCCCCAGGTGACTAAGGGTCCCCAAACCCCTAGTCACCCCCCCAAAAAAAAATAACCCCTACCTACCCCCGTCATAATAATGAGAGGGGGCCCTTATCTAAATACCTGTAAAAAAAAAAAATTGACTTACCATTTGATGCCTTTTTTCTTCTAAACTCTTCTTTTTTCAGCCCCAAAAAAGGCCAAATAAAAATCCATAATACCCAACGCATGAAAAAAAAAAAACGAGCGCAATAAAAATAAATCAATTTTCACCCATGGAGGGCTCCACGCAGCCTGAGCTCTGCAGGGCGGGGGAAGGCTTATAAAGCTTTGCCCCACCCTGCAATTAGGCTGAGAGCACTCTGATTGGTGGGTTTATGCCATCCAATCAGAGTGCTCTGAC
Source organism: Pelobates fuscus (assembly GCF_036172605.1). NCBI lineage: Eukaryota > Metazoa > Chordata > Amphibia > Anura > Pelobatidae > Pelobates > Pelobates fuscus. The sequence continues at coordinate 325,035,075 of NC_086317.1, read as the reverse complement.
AGATAAATGAAGAGACTGACAGGTAAGTCTCTACATTTACCTGTCACAGCACTCTGATTGGTTGGCTTGAAATCCACCAATCAGAGTGCTCTGTGTCATATTACACAGCGTGGGAAAATTCCAAAGAACTCTCCCACGCTGTGTAAAATGACACAGAGCACCCTGATTGGTTAGCTTGAAATCCAGCCAATCAGAGTGCTCTGTGTCATTTTACACAGCGTGGGAAAGTTCTCTGGAAATGTTCCCCCTTATTGATATTTAGGGCCCCCACCCACCACTCAGGGGTGGGGGCCAGGGGGGAGGACAATAGGTCCCCCCTTATTGATATTTAGGGCCCCCAACCACCGCTCAGGGGTAGGGGACGGGTGGGGGACAATAGATCCCCCCCGTATTGGTATTTAGGGCCCCCACCTGCCGCTCAGTTTAGTTAGTTTAAAAGCGTGGGGGCTCAGGAGGGGGGAATGTTTTGCTTATTTTAACAGATAGACATGCCCCTACTCGCGGTATAGCGAGTAGGGGCATAATTTAATAATACTAAGTAACCAGCTTATATAGAGCCTGAGTCACATGCTGCACTGGCCAATCACAGCCATGCCATTAGTATTCATGGCTGTGATGGATTCTTTATATATATAAAACGAACTCTAACAAGAAACAAGATTCAGTTTCATTCATTGCAATATACATACATTCTTTGCTGGTATAGACAAGCTTTAGTTCAATGGAGAACAACAAACTAAAATCAGACAATCACAAATGGAGCTAGGAACAAATAAAACTGTACTTTCTATCACAATTTGCTACAACTTGTCCAGACATTGAAGGTCACTTGTGCAGCAGTTTTATTGAAAAAACAGGCAAATGAAGCAATGTTTTGTTCTCCACTGAGATCTTTGTCAAACATATATGTAGTCAATCTTTTTAAATAAATGCATCATTTGCATCTATTTGAATAGGGGAAAAGGTTGTAAAACAGTATGACCAAACTGGATCCCAGACACAGATGCTACATCAAGTGTGTAATGCTTGAGGAATGTATTAACTGATGACCATGATGCTGCTCTAAAGATAATTTCTGGAGAGAACTGTGCTGCAGTTGCCCAAGAGGAAGACAGGGCCTTTGAGCCCAATCCATAACAAATGCTTTTGGTTCCCCTTTGAATGGTTTATGTAAGACGCTAATGCCCAATTGTCTATTCGTAACTGTACAGAGACAAACTGTGGTTAAAAGTGAGGAAAACCCATGAATGTTGTACTGTGCTCTAGTATATTGGAAGGAATGAGACTGGGGGTATCTTTTCACTTACCTTGAGTGCAGGGAACTTTGTAATAGGCCCCCAAGCCCCAAGTGCTGACATCTGTTGTAACAACATGCCAATCTCTGTCTCGGTTTTATGGGCATATCCACCAAGTCAGAACTTCCTTGAATTGATGACAAATCTGGACAGGATGTGTCAGACCATGATGAAGATGATGAAATTGCTTTAGGAAGTTCAGCTATGGAGTCATCAGATGCCATTGTGCCCAGTGAATCAAAGTGGTTGTAGAATACATGTGTCAGGGTCCCTTCTGTGGTGACCAGGGTTGTCCCTAATGGTACTCACCTCTCACATCATGTGTTAGGTGTCAGGATTAGAGTATGATCCAGCACATAGAATTGTGTAACACAATGGACTGATAGTTAACGTATACCTGACCTTAGAATGGCCGGACTAACGTACCAAAGAATAGTCAGGAATAGCTGAGGTCAAGGGATACAGAAAGAGACACAATGATAAGGAAAAGCCAGGGGTCAGGAATGCCAGAAAACAGGGAAGTCAAAAACAATGTCAAAGTCAAATAACCAGAATTACCAGAATCAATAATGCACTCTCGGTGTCACATCCTGTTCCATGCTGCGGATCATTCTGGCAATGACTTCTGGTATCCAGTACTCTCTTTACAATTCTTGTTTAGTTTTTCTTGTTTTTTTGGTTTTCTATTCTATGTCTGGTTTTCTTTATGCTGGGTTTTCTGGGTTCATTCCTATATCCCGTCCCTGGATTTCACAGTCTCTTGGATTCATATATGTGTTTGTTTTATGTCGCGACACCCGTTTGTTTTCATCATTCCTTTTGTTTCAGTGTTCCTGCAGGCAGCTGCTCAAGTCTTCTGCCCTTACTTGCAGGTAAGTACTACGTGTGTTTTCTTTGGTTGGTTTAGCTTGTTTGGTGACTATCCTATCCTTGCCTTGTTTCTGTACTGGATACATTCCTGCTCCAGAGCCTCCCTATTCAGCTTCTGGGAGGTCTGCTTATTTCCTAGCTCCTAGTTCCTGGGATCCACATAAGCTGAATCAGGGTTCTGGTATGTGGCTACACAAATGCTGGTGCTCAACACCAGGGGGCGTGCGGTTACCCTGCAACAGACCCTGATAATCCACCTCCACACGGTGACTCCTACTCTGAACATCAGGCATACTGGGTCCCGGTCCACGCTACGCCGCCATAACAGTGTCTGGGTCCCGGGCACCGGACTGCCACCCTGACATTCGGACAACCACAAGGGAAACCACGACACGGCAATGAGCAGGATGAGAACTGTGCCTAAAAACCCCTCCTCTGGATCTGATAGGGTGTAATCGGCTTTTGACCCCAAAGGCAGTTACCAGGTTCCGATTTGCATAATTGCTGCTCAGCACAAATCCTGCTGTGGATTTGATTGCTGCTCGGCACAACTTTTCCTGTCTGAACAGTAAATTCCATTAATCACATTTTATAAGCGGATGAATACGTTACATTATGCCCACCAGGCGGGCAGGACCAGGCTTGAGAGGAAATTTGGCGTGAAAATAGCGAATCTTGCGGCCAGCATGTATATCAGATGCCGGAACCCAAGAACGATCGGCTGGTCCATAACCTTTCCAATCCACCAAGTACTGTAAAGTGCCCCGAGAAAACCTGTAATCAATTATGGAGGAGATCTCATACTCTTCCTGTCCAGAAACAACTAAGGGTGGAGGAGGGACACTTGAGACAGTATGTTTATTGCAAACAAGAGGTTTGAGCAAGGACACATGAAAGGTATTAAGAATTTATAAGGAGGCTGGAAGGGTCAGAGACTACGCAACAGGATTGATCCTACGAAGGACACGAAAAGGTCCAAGGAACCTAGGAGCAAATTTCATGCTAGGGACTTTGAGCCTGATGTTACGAGAAGATAACCAAACCCTTTCACCCACTTGGTAAACATTGTTGGAACCTTGACGTGTATCAGCATAATGCTTGAAACGGTCAGCAGCAGTACCCAGAGAAGATTGAACTTTAACACAGGTATCATGGATGGAAGCTAGACGGTCATCCAAAGTAGGAATAGCCGTATCGGAAAAAACAGCCAGTAGGACAGTAGGATGCCGGCCATTATTAACAAAAAATGGACTATGCCCAGAGGAGTCATGGTCAGCATTGTTCCAAGCAAACTCGGCCCACGGTAGTAATTCAGACCAATTGTCTTGAGTGTTATTAATGAAACAACGCTATAATTCCAAGGACTGGTTAGCCCTCTCAGCTGTACCATTGGTCTGGGAGTGGTAAGAGGGTGAAAAAGACAATTCAATCCCTAATTGTTTACTGAAGGCCCTCAAAAACTGAGACACAAACCGAGAACCTCTGACAGATACTATATTGTGAGGAATACCATGCAGACGGACAATTTCTCGTATAAAGATTAGTACCAGGTCTTGAGATGACGGCAATTTCTTGAGAGGAATAAAATGAGCGATTTTAGAAAAACGGTCCACAACCATGAGAATGGTGGTATAACCATTAGAACTAAGAAGTTCAACAATGAAGTCCATGGACAAGTGGGACCATGGGACTTCAGGAATAGGAAGAGGTTGTAACAAGCCACAAGGGAGTTTATGAGGCACTTTGGAAATCGCACAAACAGAACAAGCCTGCACATATTCCTTAACATCCTTCCTGAGGGAATCACACAAACCCTGCTGTGGATTTGATTGTTGCTCAGCACAACTTTTCCTGTCAGGACAGTAATGTTGTTTAAATTACATTTTTATAAGTGGATGAATACGTGACAGTAGGTCCCCTTCAGCTTTTCTCTTCATTCTCCGGCCATTTTTACGTTGGCCGTGACAGCCCTGCCCCTTTTTATGACGCAGAAAGGGGGTGTTTATGTCATGACGCTACACTCCACACTCTCCCACACATCTTGGAAGAAATGGAAACGTATGGAAGGTTTTCCAACTTTCGGGCCAAACTCACAAAATGCGAGCTGCTTCCCCTATGCACGACACCAGACACAAACACACTACTGCAACAGAAACGTAACTTTACATGGGCCGCCGCCTCTATTAAATACTTAGGCATACACCTACTGCACCGAACTAACCACTTATATGATCTGAACTTTCCCCCACTACTAGCGGCAATATCTAAGGATATGAAAACCTTGCATAAACTATGCTACGGCTGGTTTTGCAGACTTAATATTCTAAAATTGAATGTGCTGCTCGTATTTTATACGCCCTCCAGACAATCCCCATAGTAATCCCCCAAAATTCTTCTACACAGTAATGGTGATGGCCATGTCCTTTTTATGGTGGGGATCACATCCCCGCCTGGCACACTCTCTCCTCACCAAACCCCGAGACAATGGAGGAGTCGGATTCCCTGACATAGACACGTATCATAAAGCCATTCATCTAGCCCGAATATATAAATGGTCTAACGCACACACTTCTCACCAATGGGTGCGCATTGAGGCGTCCTTCTTTGAAGCCCCTATACTGACGATACGATGGCATAAGTCAGCCCACCTGTTCCTACTACAGAAACACAATCCGACCATTAAAGCCACACTAAAAGTATGGACAAACATTACATGGACAAAAGATCTATCCTCTTACCCCTCTCCACTCTACCCCGCTCACTCGCAACCCCCTACTGAAGCAGGTACATCTGGTAAGCCATATCAGTTGAGCCAGGACAGGCCCTACCTCAGACTCCAGGACATGGTGCGAGAGCACACCGTCCCACCTCTGAGCGCTCTCCAGTCGACAAACTGCCCTACGGGCACACAGCACCTCTACTATACACAGATAACTCACTTTATCAGGAGTTTGAAGCTCCTGCCAGGAGGGGACAGAGACCTGACAGCCTTTGAGCAGCTGTGCACTTCACAAAACTTAAAAAGGAAGATACTTACCACTATGTACAAGCTACTACAAAAAAAACACACTCACATGAGCTACCAGGGTTCATAGGGAAATGGGCAGAAGAGCTACATGTAGATACTCCTTAGAGTACACAAGACATCTACGAACCTCACTACACAAGAAAGTAATTACAAAAGGCTCACTCCAGCGAAAATACACAAAATACACAAGGAATCCACCGATGCTTTCTGGAGATGCCAACAACCAGAAGCGCACTCCGCACACATCTGGTGGCAATTCCCTCAAATCACGAAATATCGGAAGCGAATCCACACACTGGTACAGACAATTACAGCAACACAGTTTACGTTTTTCTTTTACCCCCTGACCAACAGAAGACAAAGGTCAACCCTGGCAACACACCTACTCATACCGTGTTTCTCCGAAAATAAGACCGGGTCTTATATTAATTTTAATCACAAAAAACACACTAGGGCTTATTTTCAGGGTAGGGCTTAGAGCTAGTCTGTCAGCTGGTGTCCGCGCTGTGTAACCCCCCCCCCCGAGACCCTCACCTCCCCCTCCCTGTAATATTCTCTCCCCCCTCCCTCCCTGTAATACTCCCCCCTCCCTCCTTGTAATACTCCCCCCTTGTAATATACCCCCTCCCTCCCTGTAATACTCCCCCCTCCCTACTTGTAATACTCCCCCTCCCTCCAATACTCCCCCCTCCCTCCCTGTAATACTCCTCCCTCCCTCCCTGTAATACTCCCCCCTCCCTCCCTGTAATACTCCCCCCTCCCTCCAATACTCCCCCCTCCCTCCCTGTAATACTCCCCCCTCCCTCCCTGTAACACACCAAAATAATACAGAAATAAACTACGAAACAGAGTTGGCGAAATCTTTTCACTTTATTAACTTATCCCAATAATAATAGTTTCTTAGCTGCTGATTATTTAATGCTAGGAATATTCACTGTGAATAAAGACACACATACATGCCATAAAACGGAAAAAAATCAAGTATTCTGATTATTAATCTATATTTCTCCAATCGCATTTATACATGGAAGGCTAGAAAACCCTCCCTCCCGTAATACTCCCCCCTCCCCTCCAATCTTCTCCTCACCTCCCCTGTAGCGTGGCCGAGCTCCTCTCAGTGTGCACTTCCTGTCAGTCCGGGCGGGTCGCGGACCGGAGAGGAGCTCGGCCACGCTACAGGGAAGGGGAGGTGAGGCAGTGCGGCAGCCGTCTGAGCGCTCTCTATAGAGCGCTCAGGCGGCTGAGGCATTTAAAGGGCCCTTCCTAGGTCTTATTTTCGGGGTAGGGCTTATATTGCAGCCCACCCCGAAAATTCAGCTAGGGCTTATTTTCGGGGTAGGGCGTATTTTCGGGGAAACACGGTAGCAGCGAACAAACTTAATCCAGTCCACTCTAAATGGATAGAACCCCTGACTATCAGGAAATGGATGCAAAGGGTAGAGGACGTAAAAAGCACGGATGAAATCACTTATGCTAAAGCCAAAACATACACTAAATTCACAAACATCTGGTTGCCATGGAAAACATTTATCGGACAAAAAACAACCTCCAATAGAGGCAATAGTCTCTAGACTCCATGCAAATCACACCCAACCAATGTTAACGGTGACACAGGAACCGACTTGTTAGTGACGCACATCCCGAATCCCCAGTCGGGTCCTCGCCCTAGGGTAGAAAACACAACTATTTAATCTGACTTGTTCTTCAATGATGTCCGTAACACCCTCCTGTGAGGACTTGACACTCTTCCAGGTATTAAACCACACCCACAACAAATTATACGATTATGAAAATACACAGTGCTGTCATCATAATTGAACCCAAACTGTTGAAGGGATGACGCAACATTGTTCTAGTGATGACAGGGTATACATACTACTCACTAAGTAGAACCTAGTCAACTGTGAACTTTGAAACTGCTATAATACCAACTTAGTGTTGTCGCGAACCCGGAATTTTCGGTTCGCGAACGGTGAACGCGAACTTCCGCAAATGTTCGCGAACCGGCGAACCGCGCGAACCGCCATTGACTTCAATGGGCAGGCGAATTTTAAAAACAACAGGGACTCTTTCTGGCCACAATAGTGATGGAAAAGTTGTTTCAAGGGGACTAACACCTGGACTGTGGCATGCCAGAGGGGGATCCATGGCAAAACTCCCATGGAAAATTGCACAGTTGATGCAGAGTCTGCTTTTAATCCATAAAGGGCAGAAATCACCTAACATTGACACCTGTCCTCAAAGCCCAGCCCTGATACACACTGACACAGAGCAGAATAGAGACTGTTCCCCCTACATAGGGTCACTTGGCAGATATGGATTGACACCTGTCCTCAAAACCCCTGATACACACTGACACAGAGCAGAATAGAGACTGTTCCCCCTACATAGGGTCACTTGGCAGATATGGATTGACACCTGTCCTCAAAACCCCTGATACACACTGACACAGAGCAGAATAGAGACTGTTCCCCCTACATAGGGTCACTTGGCAGATATGGATTGACACCTATTCTAATGATCCCTGATACACAGTGACACAGAGCAGAATAGGGACTGTTCCTCCTACATAGGGTCACTTGGCATATATGGATTGACACCTATCCTAATGATCCCTGATACACACTGACACAGAGCAGAATAGAGACTGTTCCCCCTACATAGGGTCACTTGGCAGATATGGATTGACACCTATCCTAATGATCCCTGATACACACTGACACAGAGCAGAATAGAGACTGTTCCCCCTACATAGGGTCACTTGGCAGATATGGATTGACACCTGTCCTCAAAACCCCTGATACACACTGACACAGAGCAGAATAGGGAATGTTCCCCCTACATAGGGTCACTTGGCAGATATGGATTGACACCTATCCTAATGATCCCTGATACACAGTGACACAGAGCAGAATAGGGACTGTTCCTCCTACATAGGGTCACTTGGCAGATATGGAATGACACCTATCCTAATGATCCCTGATACACACTGACACAGAGCAGAATAGAGACTGTTCCCCCTACATAGGGTCACTTGGCAGATATGGATTGACACCTGTCCTCAAAACCCCTGATACACACTGACACAGAGCAGAATAGTGACTGTTCCCCCTACATAGGGTCACTTGGCAGATATGGATTGACACCTATCCTAATGATCCCTGATACACAGTGACACAGAGCAGAATAGGGACTGTTCCTCCTACATAGGGTCACTTGGCAGATATGGATTGACACCTATCCTAATGATCCCTGATACACACTGACACAGAGCAGAATAGAGACTGTTCCCCCTACATAGGGTCACTTGGCAGATATGGATTGACACATATCCTAATGATCCCTGATACACACTGACACAGAGCAGAATAGAGACTGTTCCCCCTACATAGGGTCACTTGGCAGATATGGATTGACACCTGTCCTCAAAACCCCTGATACACACTGACACAGAGCAGAATAGAGACTGTTCCCCCTACATAGGGTCACTTGGCAGATATGGATTGACACCTATCCTAATGATCCCTTATACACAGTGACACAGAGCAGAATAGGGACTGTTCCTCCTACATAGGGTCACTTGGCAGATATGGATTGACACCTATCCTAATGATCCCTGATACACAGTGACACAGAGCAGAATAGAGACTGTTCCCCCTACATAGGGTCACTTGGCAGATATGGATTGACACCTATCCTAATGATCCCTGATACACAGTGACACAGAGCAGAATAGGGACTGTTCCTCCTACATAGGGTCACTTGGCAGATATGGATTGACACCTATCCTAATGATCCCTGATACACAGTGACACACAGCAGAATAGGGACTGTTCCTCCTACATAGGGTCACTTGGCAGATATGGATTGACACCTATCCTAATGATCCCTGATACACAGTGACACAGAGCAAAATAGGGACTGTTCCTCCTACATAGGGTCACTTGGCAGATATGGATTGACACCTATCCTAATGATCCCTGATACACACTGACACAGAGCAGAATAGAGACTGTTCCCCCTACATAGGGTCACTTGGCAGATATGGATTGACACCTATCCTAATGATCCCTGATACACACTGACACAGAGCAGAATAGAGACTGTTCCCCCTACATAGGGTCACTTGGCAGATATGGATTGACAAATCCATGACAAACAGCTACCACATGCAAGGAAGGCAGCAGGGGCGCAAATGACCCACTCCCGACGCGGGAAGGTAGTGATGACAAATAACAATGCAGGACTCTTTAGAGGCCCTGTAATTGTAATCAGTCCACTTGAAATCCTTTAACTTTGATCAATTGGAGGGAAGTCTGGTGCAGAGCCACTGACCCATGCGCAGGGCCAGCCTTAGGCCTTTGGGCGCCCTGTGCAAGAAATCTTCACCCTGTCACACCCATGTGCAAGAAATCTTCACCCTGTCATAGGGTCACTTGGCAGATATGGATTGACAAATCCCTGACAAACAGCTACCACATGCAAGGAAGGCAGCAGAGGCGCAAATGACCCACTCCCGACGCGGGAAGGTAGTGACGACAAATAACAATACAGGACTCTTTAGAGGCCCTGTAATTGTAATCAGTCCACTTGAAATCCTTTAACTTTGATCAATTGGAGGGAAGTCTGGTGCAGAGCCACTGACCCATGCGCAGGGCCAGCCTTAGGCCTTTGGGCGCCCTGTGCAAGAAATCTTCACCCTGTCACACCCATGTGCAAGAAATCTTCACCCTGTCATAGGGTCACTTGGCAGATATGGATTGACAAATCCCTGACAAACAGCTACCACATGCAAGGAAGGCAGCAGGGGCGCAAATGACCCACTCCCGACGCGGGAAGGTAGTGACGACAAATAACAATACAGGACTCTTTAGAGGCCCTGTAATTGTAATCAGTCCACTTGAAATCCTTTAACTTTGATCAATTGGAGGGAAGTCTGGTGCAGAGCCACTGACCCATGCGAAGGGCCAGCCTTAGGCCTTTGGGCGCCCTGTGCAAGAAATCTTCCCGACGCGGGAAGGTAGTGATGAAAAATAACAATACAGGACTCTTTAGAGGCCCTGTAATTGTAATCAGTCCACTTGAAATCCTTTAACTTTGATCAATTGGAGGGAAGTCTGGTGCAGAGCCACTGACCCATGCGCAGGGCCAGCCTTAGGCCTTTGGGTGCCCTGTGCAAGAAATCTTCCCGACGCGGGAAGGTAGTGACGACAAATAACAATACAGGACTCTTTAGAGGCCCTGTAATTGTAATCAGTCCACTTGAAATCCTTTAACTTTGATCAATTGGAGGGAAGTCTGGTGCAGAGCCACTGACCCATGCGCAGGGCCAGCCTTAGGCCTTTGGGCGCCCTGTGCAAGAAATCTTCACCCTGTCACACCCATGTGCAAGAAATCTTCACCCTGTCACACACACACACACAGGCAGACAGCCATACACACGCACACACACAACTGCGACTGACTAGGTTTGTCACCTCCTCAAAAGGACGCATGAGCCTACAGGCATTGCGCATGAGCGTCCAGTAACGTGGCAAAAAAATTCCCAGCTCCCCAGAGGCTGTCCTAGCACCCCGGTCATACAAATATTCATTAACAGCTTTTTCTTGTTGGAGCAGGTGGTCGAACATTAGGAGTGTTGAATTCCAACGTGTAGGGCTGTCGCAAATCAAGCGCCTCACTGGCATGTTGTTTTGCCGCTGGATATCGGCAAAGTGAGCCATGGCCGTGTAGGAACGCCTGAAATGGCCACACACCTTCCTGGCCTGCTTCAGGAAGTCCTGTAAGCCTGTGTACTTATGCACAAAGTGTTGTATGATCAGATTACACACATGTGCCATGCACGGCACATGTGTCAACTTGCCCAACTTCAATGCCGCTATCAAATTTTTTCCGTTGTCACTCACCACTTTGCCGATATCCAGTTGCTGCGGAGTCAGACACTTTTCCACCTGTGCGTTCAGGGCGGACAGGAGTGCTTGTCCGGTGTGACTCTCTGCTTTCAAGCAAGTCAAACCCAAGACGGTGTGACACTGCCGTATCCGGGATGTGGAATAGTACCTGGGGAGCTGGGGGGGTGCCGTTGATGTGGAGCAAGAAGCAGCGGCACAAGAGGACTCAGCCGAGGAGGTTATGGAAGAGGATGGAGTAGGAGGAGTAGAGGAGGTGGCAGCAGGACTGCCTGCAATTCGTGGCGGTGTCACCAACTCCTCTGCAATGCCACGCATTCCTTGCTTGTCAGCCGTCAGCAGGTTTACCCAATGCGCAGTGTAGGTGATATCCCTGCCCTGACCATGCTTTGCAGACCAGGTATCAGTGGTCAGATGGACCCTTGCCCCAACACTGTGTGCCAGACATGCCATGACTTCCTTTTGCACAATCGAGTACAATTTGGGGATTGCCTTTTGTGAAAAGAAATTCCGGCCGGGTACCTTCCACTGCGGTGTCCCAATAGCTACAAATTTTTTGAACGCCTCAGACTCAACCAGATTGTATGGTAAAAGCTGGCGGGCTAATAGTTCGGACAAGCCAGCTGTCAGACGCTGGGCAAGGGGGTGACTTGGTGACATTGGCTTCTTACGCTCAAACATGTCCTTGACAGAAACACATGACTGTGGGCAGATGAGCGGGAACTGCTCAAGGCGGGAGACGGAGTGGCGGATGGTTGAGAGGGGGCAAGAAGGACAGCAGTGGTTGACGTGGCTGAAGATGCTGGACCAGGAGGAGGATGGCGGCTTAGAGTAGGCGTGCTGCTTGTACTCATGTGTTGATCCCATAGGCGTTTGTGATGTGAGATCATGTGCCTACGCAAAGCAGTTGTACCTAGGTGGGTGTTGGACCTCCCACGACTCAGTTTCCTTTGGCACAGGTTGCAAATGGCATCGCTGTTGTCAGAGGCAGACACACAAAAAAAATGCCACACTGCTGAGCTCTGCAATGACGGCATTCTGGTGGTGGACACAGCATGCGTTGATTGGCGTGCTGTCGGGCTGACCCCGGGTGCCGATGCATGCTGTCTGACTGTGCCACTAGCTCCTTGCGACGACCCCCCCTGCTTCCAACTGGTCTCCTCCTCCTCCTCTCTGTCTCCCCATCTGAACTTTCGCCCTGTTCTTCTTCTCTTCTAGCGGGCACCCACGTGACATCCATGGACGCATCGTCATCATCAACCGCTTCGCTTGTATCTGACAACTCAGAAAAGGAAGCAGCAGCGGGTACAACATCATCATCATCACACCGTACCTCCATGTGTTTAATGCTGCCTGCCTGAGACATATCCCTGTTATCTACATCCTCTAGCAATAATGGTTGCGCATCACTCATTTCTTCAAACGGGTGTGTGAATAACTCCTCTGACATACCAAGTAAAGCGGCTGTGGTGCTAGTTTTGGTGGTGGCGGCAGGCGGGTGAGTGCTATCTTGAGAGGTTCCTGAAGCTAAGCTGGAGGAGGATGGTGCGTCAAGGTTCCGAGCGGAGGCTGTACAAGATTGGGTGTCCTGTGTTAGCCAGTCAACTAAGTCCTCAGAACTTTTCAAGTTCAGGGTACGTGGCTTCTGAAAACTGGGCATTATTCTAGGGCAAAAGGGAATCACAGCACCACGACCACGACGGCCCCTGCGGGGTGGCCTGCCTCTGCCTGTCATTTTTTGGGGGATTAGTGGTACTATGCGTGCAAGCTACTGTGAGACCAGATATGATTGGCAATGTGCACTGGAACAGTTCTGCAGAGCACACGCTGAAGGAAGGACTGACAGAGCCGCTTGAAGACAAGTAACTGCTATTCAATCTATAACAGTGAAAAACAAATTTTGGTTGTAAAAGCACGCTATAGAGACACAAGATATGAGTGGCAACTGTCAAAGCACGTTGGCACAGGTCTGCAGAGCACACGCTGAAGTAGGCCTGAAACACAGACGCTTGCAGACAACTAACTGCTCTTCTATTACAGTGGAAAAAATATATTTCTTTTAAATCTAAAGCTTAACCAATTGTTAAAACAGATATGAGTGGTGGCACTGGGCAAATAGGCACAGTATCCAATGTGAACCTCACACAGAAGCTGGCAGGCAGGCAACTGCTCTTCTATTACAGTGGAAACAAAATTTTGGTTGTAAAAGCACGCTAAAGAGACACCAGATATGATTGGCAACTGTCAAAGCACGCTGGCACAGGTCTGCAGAGCACACGCTGAAGTAGGCCTGAAACACAGACGCTTGCAGACAACTAACTGCTCTTCTATTACAGTGAAAACAAATTATTTCTTTTAAATCGAAAGCTTAACCAATTGTTAAAACAGATATGAGTGGTGGCACTGGGCAAATAGGCACAGTATCCAATGTGAACCTCACACAGAAGCTGGCAGGCAGGCAACTGCTCTTCTATTACAGTGGAAACAAAATTTTGGTTGTAAAAGCACGCTAAAGAGACACCAGATATGATTGGCAACTGTCAAAGCACGCTGGCACAGGTCTGCAGAGCACACGCTGAAGTAGGCCTGAAACACAGACGCTTGCAGACAACTAACTGCTCTTCTATTACAGTGAAAACAAATTATTTCTTTTAAATCGAAAGCTTAACCAATTGTTAAAACAGATATGAGTGGTGGCACTGGGCAAATAGGCACAGTATCCAATGTGAACCTCACACAGAAGCTGGCAGGCAGGCAACTGCTCTTCTATTACAGTGGAAACAAAATTTTGGTTGTAAAAGCACGCTATAGAGACACCAGATATGATTGGCAACTGTCAAAGCACGCTGGCACAGGTCTGCAGAGCACACGCTGAAGTAGGCCTGAAACACAGACGCTTGCAGACAACTAACTGCTCTTCTATTACAGTGAAAAAAAAATTATTTCTTTTAAATCGAAAGCTTAACCAATTGTTAAAACAGATATGAGTGGTGGCACTGGGCAAATAGGCACAGTATCCAATGTGAACCTCACACAGAAGCTGGCAGGCAGGCAACTGCTCTTCTATTACAGTGGAAACAAAATTTTGGTTGTAAAAGCACGCTAAAGAGACACCAGATATGATTGGCAACTGTCAAAGCACGCTGGCACAGGTCTGCAGAGCACACGCTGAAGTAGGCCTGAAACACAGACGCTTGCAGACAACTAACTGCTCTTCTATTACAGTGAAAAAAATGTATTTCTTTTAAATCAAAAGCTTAACCAATTGTTAAAACAGATATGAGTGGTGGCACTGGGCAAATAGGCACAGTATCCAATGTGAACCTCACACAGAAGCTGGCAGGCAGGCAACTGCTCTTCTATTACAGTGGAAACAAAATTTTGGTTGTAAAAGCACGCTAAAGAGACACCAGATATGATTGGCAACTGTCAAAGCACGCTGGCACAGGTCTGCAGAGCACACGCTGAAGTAGGCCTGAAACACAGACGCTTGCAGACAACTAACTGCTCTTCTATTACAGTGAAAACAAATTATTTCTTTTAAATCGAAAGCTTAACCAATTGTTAAAACAGATATGAGTGGTGGCACTGGGCAAATAGGCACAGTATCCAATGTGAACCTCACACAGAAGCTGGCAGGCAGGCAACTGCTCTTCTATTACAGTGGAAACAAAATTTTGGTTGTAAAAGCACGCTATAGAGACACCAGATATGATTGGCAACTGTCAAAGCACGCTGGCACAGGTCTGCAGAGCACACGCTGAAGTAGGCCTGAAACACAGACGCTTGCAGACAACTAACTGCTCTTCTATTACAGTGAAAAAAAAATATTTATTTTAAATGTAAAGCTTAACCTATTGTTAAAACAGATATGAGTGGTGGCACTGGGCAAATAGGCACAGTATCCAATGTGAACCTCACACAGAAGCTGACAGGCAGGCAACTGCTCTTCTATTACAGTGAAATTTTTTTTTTTATTTTAAATGTAAAGCTTAACCTATTGTTAAAACAGATATGAGTGGTGGCACTGGGCAAATAGGCACAGTATCCAATGTGAACCTCACACAGAAGCTGGCAGGCAGGCACCTGCAATTACATTACACAGGAAAAAAAAAAGCAGCCTGATGTTATAGCCCTAAAAAGGGCTTTTTGGGGTGCTGTCCTTACAGCAGAGATCAGATGAGTCCTTCAGGATTGTAGTGGACACTGAATACCCTAGCCTAGCTATCAATTTCCCTATGTAATCAGCAGCAGCTAAACTTTCCCTCCTCTCACTAAGCATGCATCTTCCGAATGAATCGAAAATGGATGCTGGGAGGGAGGTTGGAGGGTGTGGAAGGGAGGGAGTGCTGCTGATTGGCTGTAATGTGTCTGCTGACCGAGAGGCACAGGGTCAAAGTTTGCCCAATGATGACGAATAGGGGGCGGATCGAACTGCGCATGTGTCCGCCCGCCGTGGCGAACGCGAACACGCTAATTTCGCCGGGAACTGTTCGCCGGCGGACAGTTCGGTACATCACTATACCAACTACTAGACTTTGCTAATCAGTGAAATTGTCATTTAAGATTTATTGTTGAAACCAACTGATTTTTATGCTATATGTGAACACATTTAGAAAACCAAATAAAAAAAAAATGTATATAAAAATAAAAAATAATAACATCAGTAAATGTAGATTGTACAACATAAAAAAAAAGGTCGAACAATACCCAAGATGCTTTGTATTTTCCCATCAGGATGACTGGGTTGGCTTGCTTTCTTGGGAGTTTGCACACAACAGTCTAGTGTCTGATGCCACTCAACATAGCACTTTCTTCTTAAATTATGGTTTTCATCTGCTTTTTCTCCCATCTGCGTTTTTATCACAGGGAATGCCAATGGCTGATGAACACCTAGAAAACCTAAAAAAGACTTGGGAGCAAGCTCAAGATCTCCTATCTAACAAGTCCAAATTAGACAAAAAGATATGCTGATATGCATAGACGTGCTGCTCCTGGTGATAAAGTCTGGTTGAGCACAAAACATATCCTTAAGGTACCCACTGTGAAACTGGCCCCTAGGTTTATTGGTCCTTATAAGGTGGTGGCCCGAGTTAACCCAGCTGCTTATCGTCTTGATTTACCCACAAACTTTCATATTTCCAGGGTATTTCATGTCTCTCTACCCGTCCTATTGTTGCCCCTTCATCAGTGCAAGTGGAAGGTAGAGAGGAATACGAGATTTGTTCTCTTCTTGATTCATGTTTTTCTCATGGCAGGTTGCAATATTTGGTTGATTGGAAGGGTTTTGGTCCTGAGGACAGGTCTTGGGTTAACCGTTCCAATATCTCTGCTCCTCATCTTCTCCGTTCTTTCCATTCCCGTTATCCGTCTTGTCCAGGGTCCTTCCGCCATGTGGGCGGTTCTGGAGGAGAGGGTACTGTCAGGGTCCCTTGACACATGATGTTGTAGGTCCCCTTCAGTGTTCCTCTTCCTTCTCCAGCCATTTTCATGCTGTCTGCAATAGCCCCCCCCCCCCTTTTATGATGCGGAAAGAGGGCGTCAACATCATAACGCTAATGATGTCACGTTCCACCGAAACGTTCGGATTATGATGTTTTGGGGGGGTGGCTGCCATCCTAACAAGCCACAGTATGAGAAGGACTCAAAGAGCTAGGTACTTTGCCCTGTTGTGGTTTATTTTTGTTCCCTATAGTGCTTGTTCCATAATCTGTTTTCCAGCTTTTGATTTTGGCTCCGTTTGTGACTACGCTTCATTCTATATTCCTTCGACCCGGTTTTGGCTTACTCGCTTATCTTGATTTCTGTACTCCTTGACCTTGGCTTGAATTTGACTACCCCTTGTTCTAATACATTAGTTCGGCCTTTCTAAGGTCCAGTATACATTCCCGTCGGTAGGTCAAAGTTTACTCAATGATGACGAATAGGGGGCGGACCGAGCATCGCGCGTGTTCACGACCGCGAACACGCTATGTTCGCCGGCGAACGGTTCCCTGCGAACTGTTCGTGACATCACTAGTGAGGAAGGCTGAACTTGATGGACGCAAGTCTCTTTTCAGCTATGTAACTTTGTAACTATCAAACAGAAGCGGTAATCAGTGTATTCGGCTGGCGGATACTTTGATACCCCACCTCCTACTGGATTAGTGGGCGGTTTGGGTATATAAACAAGGTAAGGGGAGGCTCATTATGCACTACTATTTGCCCTTGAGAAAGGCGGTGAGACCGCCGAAACGCGCGTTGGGCAGTGTGTTCCACATGAATTTGTTATTGGACATACAGACAAACTTTTGATGTCGACTACTTTGACAGCCTGAGGGATATCCCACAGTCTTAGGTACAGACTCGAGGGATTACTCTGAGTTAGGAGCAGCTATGGTAACTGAATTTTTTGCTTAACTCTGTTTAAACTCAGCCCCTTTCATTACTTTGTTTTCTCTATATATTCTTTGATCTCACTTTCCTTTCGATTTACCTCCTTTTGGTGCATTAGATATACCAGGTATTTTGACAATGGACTTAAGTTAAGCACACTTTAGGACTATCGAAAGTTACTATAGAGACAACTGGATTTGAGCTGTTCCTGGGACTGCTTTAATTGGGGGTATCCCTCGGCTTTTTTGCTGTCTCCTGGCACAAATTAGTGACAGGTAGGCTGAGGTTCCAAGGGAGGCTGTACTAGCAACTATGTATCTCCACAATTGCAATCTTGCTTAGAAATTTGATACACTAGCAGTTTTTTGATTGCTGTTGCAGCCTGTATTCCTTTAGGTTCCCAGTCATACTGGTCCGCCAGTTTACATTTACAGTCGCAGACTATTATCATTTTGTTTTTAACCCTCACTTTGTGGGGTGATTTAATAGGTGGTGTGTTTTTTGATATTATACTTTTTTTCTTCATTTTGGATAATATTTGCCCTATTAAAGTTTTTGTTATTTTCTTTGTTTTAACTGCTTTGATACTAAGACTGGGGGTAGTGGTTGTGAGATTAAGGACCCCGTTCCCACGGGGAGCCCTTCTCACTCCTTCTGTTTGATAGCTATATATTCAGGGTTAAGCCCTATACTACCCCTGTAACCCCTCCTTAACTATCGGTCAGAGTTTGCGCTTTGACGGATAGTTCCTATGCTGACTTTGTAACTATGTAACATTCTTTGTATGTAACCAATTTTAATGTTTTTTCACTTTACATATGTTTTTCAGTTTAGTTTTTTCCCTACGTGGGATATAATAAAGCAGTACCATTTTAACTAATAACCATCTCTTCCTAACATATATCTCTATATTGTTCACTTGGTAATATTCAAATTATGTGAGTAATTGTATTGGTTCTAGACCTTTCATTTTGGAAGGCCCGTTACAATTTTCTTTCTTCTGATATTTATCAAAACTATCGCCTAAGCAGAGCCTACTGCTATCAATTGATGCCGAAAAGTCATTTGACAGGGTGGACTTATCCTTACTTTTCACTACTGTGGCGGACCGCCTGGCACCCCAACTGGGTGCCTCCATCAATCGCTGCTTCCTAGTGCTTAACGAGTACCACAAGCACTGCACCAGACACCATCAGCACAGTTTTCCCCACTTCCAGTGTTAAAGCTTAGTTGGAGTCTCACTGACCTCCACCCACCCTGGACCCAAGACCAGGATCCAGGATCCAGCTTCCAGTGGGCAGACCACTCCTACTCCCAAGAGTGTAGCAGGCTGCTCTTACAAGAGCAAATGATTATAACCCAGAGGAGTATAGTGATATAGCAATCCCCAGAGCAGATACAGCTGTTCCCCCCACACATGAGATGAGACTCTATGTTGAGGGTAGGCAGGAACTCATTTATTGGTAGCCACAAACGCAAGTCCGCATGCAAGGGGCATTCCCCCCTGGACCAGAGAGTAGACTACAATAAAAACAACCACACAATGACATTGACTCTCAGGTCCAGGACACTCCCATACACAAATAAGATAATCCCTCCTCTGTGCCTGGGAGATAATTGAATCAGGAACTGTAATTATCTAATCCAATTATCACAGAAGCACAGAAAAACATAAATTAAAAAATAAATACCTTTAAACACACAAAACACCCACAAAAGTTACATCCCCTGATAGCCCCAATCTGGGTGACCAACATATCCAAAAATGACCCAGATCGGTTCAGGGATTTTTATCGAAGTTATAATTTTGACCGACCGCATGCATGCTCCCATGCCCAAAATAGTTCCAGAGAATCAGGCTGTGCGGTTGGTCTACTTTGCCGGATTCGAAGTGAAATATAAAATACCGAATGTATAGCTTCAGGAGTAGTCACAGTTCAGGTCTCTCGTTCAGGAGTTTAGTCTTACCAAACGCCGTTCGCGTCCCGTTCGAATAGCAAAACATCTGTGGAAGGTCAGTAGTTTAGCGGTGCCGTCGAGTGTCCAGTTTGAGTTCCATGTACTCGACGACCAAACACTGTTCATTGTGTTCGCGGCTTAAGTTGACCACCGCCACATGTTCGAAATGCCGCTTCGACCGTTTGGGAGTTCGATGTACCTCTTCGGACCACTTTGGGAGTTCGAAATGCTACTGTTATAAGTCCAAAAGGCACAAACAGTGTTTTCAACCAAGGTTTATCACAGGGGCTATAATCACAGGGTAGGAGTCCGGCAAACGGCCCCTCCAAGAGCCAGTGGCGAGGTTACTTTCGCCACAATTACATTACAGGCTTATTAGATGAGATGGATTAAGACAATATACTCCGATCCAAAGGCAAAACTGAAAATTAATGGCCAATTACCCGATGCAGTGGTCATCAGAAATGGCACGAGACAGGGGTGCCCGGTTCCTATTCGTATCAATCATGGAACCCTTCCTTCAGGACATACGGGACAATCCCCACATACAAGGGATAAAAGCAGTACAGGAGGAACATAGGCTGGCAGCATTCGCAGATGATCTGCTTTTCGCAATCACTGACCTATTGCGCACTATGCCACACCTCATTAATGAAATTCAGCTGTACAGCGAACTATCACACGTCAAGGTTAATTATACCAAAAGCGAGGTCCTAGCGCTCAATATACATACTAACGACCAGCGCCTTCTCACACTACAAATAACCTTTAAATGGGCCCCGAGGCCATTAAATACCTGAGAGTATCACTCCCTCTCTCGTTACCTAGATTATATTACCTAAATTTCCCAATGCTATTTAGGGAGATATCCCAGGACCTTATGAACTGGAATCTACCCCAATTTGTCTGGCTATGCTGGACCAACATTCTCAAGATGAATGCTCTTCCGCGCATATTGTACTTCTTGCAGGTACTGCCGATACAGCTTCCTAAATCTTTCTTCTAGACAGTGAGACAACAATTTACCTTCCATCCCGTTCAACGTCCTGGCCACACCCAAGGCTTTGGGAGGCCTGGATATAGAAATCTATCACAAGGCTACTTGTCTGTCAAAGATCTATGAGTGGTCAGATCTGGAATCAGCTAAACAATGGGTCCACATTGAGATGTCAATGTTTCCAACCCCTATCCATACAATACTTGGCATAAGTCGGGGAAAGCTTTTTTACTACCCAAACACAGCACACACCTGACCATAGTACCAACATTAAAGAGTTGGCAGGGAATGCGCCAGCAAACATCCCTTTCCCCAGACCCGTCTCCTCTGTATCCTCTGATTTCAAATCCCTTCTTCCAACCAGGCATTTCACACAGTGCTTACAACTCATTTTTCCCATCTCATTGCCTTACTCTGAGAAACATTCATCAAACAACAGGATTTACTCCTATCAAATACCTAATACATCCAGCCAAACCATCAGCTCTACAAACATTTAGATACAACCAACTCACTCACTTTCTAAACTCTAGACCTAGACTTGACAGCCAAAACGCGAATGCAATCAACATTCGAGACTCACTGTGCACTTCATAAACTCTCTAGCAAACAAATATCCACTTTTACTGCTCTACTACATCACGACCAGACAAGACACACTCCACTGTATGCTCAAGCATTGGGAAAGGACCTAAACATTGACATGACCCAAAAGGAATGGTTGGACACGTTTAGCCAAGTACATAAATCAACTATAATCTCTAACATTCAAGAGGGAAACTTTAAAAGAATAGCGAGATGGCTCTATGCACCATCACATGTACACACATTTTTTCCTATGACCCCCAATCAATGCTGGAGATGGCTCCAACTGCAAGGCACACTTGCACACATATGGTGGACATGTCCCAAAGTGATCCTCTTTGGCCTCATCAAAACTCCGCAACGTAAACCAGCTCATACATTATAATCCTACTCACAGCAGCCAACCTCTTAATTCAGTTTTATGGAAAAAATGAGAAGCATCCACAATCCGAGAATTGATTCAAAAAGTAGAATCCATATGTATAATAGAGGAATTAAATGCTTCTGTAGTACAAAAATACTCATTCTATCAAGCTATATGGAACCCTTGGTTAAAATACCTTCAACACACTTCAGACGACCACTTACACAGGGATTGATTTCTCTCTCTCTCTATCTATATATATATCTATATATCTATCTATATATATATATATATATATATATATATATATATATATATATATATGTCCAACTGATACATTGCCAGTCTTAATTAGGCCAACTTGCTACGGCTGCACAGAGTGACCTCTCCCCTTCGACCTATGGGGCTACCTTACCAATTCAGCGACTCACTCAAATATGCTGAAATGGACCAGTCACAATTTCCTATTGGTCCCTTTCCACCCATCCCGTTCCACCCTTCCCAGGATGGCAATGACAGAGCGCACAGGATCCTAAGAGTGTACGATTGAACATCCAACTGGCCACTCTGAAACTTAAGATGCGATGCCCATGTAACTTTACTTATGTAACAATCTATATGTAATTGACCGAACTGAGTACGTCTGCAAGGCCACTCACCAGTTATGTTGTCCACTTATGATATCTGATATTTCCAAATTCTTGTTATTCATATTGATATTCCTTTTTCACAATTGCTGTAAATGGAATTATTACTAAGAAACATTAAAAAATATATATATTTTAAATAATGTTTGTATTTAAAAAAAAACACAAAAAAACAAAAGTAAAATAGTACAGGAATTTAAAAAGACCTCACTGTTTTTTGAGGTTTTAGGACAAAAAAAAAAAGACTGGGGTTGAGCTCTAAGGTAGCCCCTTTTATTACTGTCTAATGGTGTGAGAATGAAGAGTTACCTATTGTTAATACTACCATGGAAATACAGGAAAAGGAAGTTACACAGAGATCATGCAGATAAAAATGAGACATGTAAGAGTGGGCTTATTGAGATGACTGAAATTGTTCAAGGATACATATAGATTCAGGTACTTGAGTTTGC
The DNA here is from genome assembly GCF_036172605.1 of Pelobates fuscus. NCBI lineage: Eukaryota > Metazoa > Chordata > Amphibia > Anura > Pelobatidae > Pelobates > Pelobates fuscus. The sequence continues at coordinate 325,012,594 of NC_086317.1, read as the reverse complement.
TAAGCATTATAATCAGAGAGTGGATGATCTTAGCCAATCCTCTTATTCCCCATAGAAAAGCAATGGGAGGCTAGTGCACAGGCGTGGCAAAGCGTCAAGCTGCACCAATCAAGTGTTCTTTATAAGACCATCTGATAGAAATAGCAAAGTTTACTCCGCTATTTAATCAGAAGCACCTGTAGCGGCTGTCACAGTGACAGCTACTAATAACATTTAAACCCTGTAATGAAAACATTGCCGTCACAAATAGGTGTATAGATAGCTAGAGATCACATAGTAAAATATCCACTTTGTAATATTACACTTTTATGTATATATATATTGTATTATATAGTTAATTAGTTATAATTGTGTTTAAATGAAGACACCAAAACATGCAAAATTCTTAGGTTTAAGACAAAGCTCAGAGGGTCTCAACAGTGAATGGGTTCATGTAAATGTTGGGAGTTGTCTATAATGTGCTAAATAAATACACTTAATTAAATAATTAATTCTGCAGGTAAACCAACCAGTGGCTTAATTTTCCAAATAGGGAATTTGGTAGCACAAGAAGTGTTCATAGCAATGCCTAAACCATTGAAAACTGCAACACATATATGATACCACAAGTGTTGTGTGCATTTGTACCTTATGATGTGCATGTTTTGTGCAGATCCCATAATGTGTGCAGAAAGCAATTACTGGCTGAAAATTGCACGTTCACCACATTCATTCAAAATTGAGCAGCAGGAAGAATAATTATAAATGTTTTTATTTATTTTTAATTTGGATTTGCATTTTTTAAAATTAGTTATCTACATTATGCATTGGGTGGTAATACAGAGAAGCTTATCTCTATAGACACTGGTAGTTCTGAGCTGACTGCATTCCCATATTCATGCATTCCCACGAAAAAGGGGAAAGTCATGTAGGTTAAATAAATGACCATGACCACAGATGAGTCCAGAAATATTATTGGAAATAATGTTGTGTTGTGAAAATAGATGAACAGTCACTAAATTAATTCCAACTGGCTAATGTACGCAGGGCACATATCAAGTTATTGTTTGGGCCTCACTTTTCTTCTGCTTGTTTCCTTCTGGCTATGATTACTCTATAAGAGCTGGGAGGGGGAGGGGGGGGGGTTAACTTTTTATAATGTGAACATACAGGAATGGAATTCTGATTAATTGTACTTGCACTAAATTTAATTAATTACTTAAATGCTGAAGATGTCTATTGTGCATTCCAATGCAGCCAAGGCAATGGTCATTAATTGAAGGTAATAAGAAGGTTAATTTACCAACCCTGGAGCCTGATGCATCTTAGTATATTGGTATATATCAGATATATTTGCAAGCTTCACTTGCAGTTTAGGAGACAATTCTTCTTGTAAATATATATATATTTTTTCAATGTATATTTTTTATTGAAATATTTTACATGGATACATGACAATTCACAGTTTAGTGGCATAGATCATGCTGTATAACATGTAATTTAACAGTAGTAACAGTGGTAACAATTGTAGCATTTAGCACACATACAGGTATCACACTATTGACTGAAAGTTATCCTGTACAGCCTTGATCTGAGATGTTTTCTTGTTGCGAGGTTTAGTTAATCTCTCTTCACTGCAACAGAAAGCAATCTAGGCAGATCACAGGTATCAACTGATTCTGGGTACATCTATAGAAATTTACTTAAAGCTACCCGTGCAAACCCTTAATTTGTTATGTATGTATCCTTTTTTTTTTCTTTCCAATATCTTTTTTTATATTGATTTTTTGTGAAGCAGGGTAATAACAAAATACCAAAATAATAACAACAAAACAATAGCTGTCATTAGCACACCATTCAAGCACATACCTGCAGTAAATTCTTTCATTTACAAAATACCTAACACAGAGCAAGTGAAATTTCATTACAGAGCCTCGTGACTAACATATGAACTGTCTGTCACAAACTACGATAGTACATTCAGGATTAGTGCAGTAGTAGATGCGACATGTGGCATCTAGCCAGTGCATGAGACACAGTTGGAAGACATGCCAACAACCTCAGGGAGGAACATTGAGAGACAGCTTTTATCAATATACAATATAACAGAAATAGAAAGGAAACTCAGAAATAAGAAGCAGAGGTATCACTCATCATTAGTACAAATTCAATAAATGTAAGACTGTCAAGAAAAGTAAGACTGCCTGAGGGGGGCAGGTAACCCCAGCTTACAACTTTTAGCAGTAGGTATAATATGTGTAATATGTATAAAGGTAGGCTTGGTTAAGTATGTGTATGTGTTGGTTGTGTACCCTTGAGCCAGCAGTCCCATATCTTGAGATAAGCCGCTGCCTTTCTACGGATTCTGAAAGCCATTTTTTCTCTAGCTTGCTCGTGACCACTAGCCTGTCTGTAACTTCTAATATTGTAGGTTGAGCCGTTCCCCTCCAGTGACTTGCAATGGTTATCTTAGCAGCCAGCAGAATGTGAATGAGCACTACCCTGTTCTGCACTGAATCTAAATTTGAGATAAGGTGGAGCAAGTAGCATTCTGGTATAAAGGGTAGTGTATTGTTAGTTATAGTTTGAATAGCATATTCCACACTCGACCAATATGTCGCTAATGTTGGTCAATCCCAGAATATCTGAGTGAAACATCCAGGCCCCTCATCACATCTCCAGCATAAAGGAGACACAGTATTATAAACCCTAGCTAGCTTTTGTGGTACCTTGTACCATCGCATTAAGATTTTGCAGTAGGCTTCCCAATGATAAAGACTGCTAGAAGCTGATTTTGTTGGCCCCCCTGGATTTTTCAGTTTGTCCTGGATTTTTCTTTAGAGATTGACAATACACTGCAGTAGGTGGCACTGTGTGTGGAGAGAGGCAGGGATAGGAAAACCACAGGGGAGCAGCAAGGGGTTGAAACGTTGTGTGGTTCTTGGGTCCAATAAAAATTGCCTATTGGTTGGAACAATTCGGAGTGCCTGGATTTCAACTTTCTACAATTATAACTTAGGGTTCCAGACATAGTATGAAACCAGAGGAGATAGGGGGCAGCCCTGGCAGGTACTGTTGGATATGTAAAACATATTTGATAGAAACTCAGAATTGAACATTTTTTTCTGATGGATAGGAGTATAAAGCCATAATGCTGGTGATAAAGGCGGGAGGAATCCCCATTTTCAACAAGGTAAAGTTCATGAAGTCCCATTTTAAGCGATCAAATGCTTTTTCAGCGTTGCAAGCTAGTAGTATTCCATGTATTTCCCTGCTATGTTGCCCTGTGGGGGTATTTGAGCTTAGGGGCCCTCATTGAAATGTCCAGTCTTTTTTAGTAGCCACTTAATTACAAAGAGTGGCTAAAGTTAGTGTTCATATTTTTCTGTATTTCAAATATGCAATGAGCAGCCGAGAACTGCTCTAAAAGCAAAAATAAGGAGGGGAGAAAGAAAGAGAGAATCACATGGGAAAGAGTAAGGAAGGGTGTGAGGGCAGTGGAGGCGAAGATGAACATAAGAACTATAGGGTAGAGAGGAAAGTGGGAGAGGGGGTTGGAAAAATAGTTTAAATGAAGGCTGAGCCCAGGCCCTAGGTAAAGGCAATATAGAGTGCATAAAGAGAAAGGGGTCAATGCCCCACATGGTTCACTTCCCCAGAGGCCAAGGATGTCCAATGAAACCATGTATCGGTATAGCGTTCTCGGTTGTCAAGTCGCAAGAATGAATTCATCACAATAGCAGATCTACTCCACTCTGAGTATTCAGTCCCTAATAGAGGTTCTATTCACTTCCAATAAGCGGGTATGAAACTATGGGCAGCGTTAATCCAGTGATCTCTTATATGATTTTACTGGGAGGGAGTTTAGAAATAACAGGTAGGTCTCCTTTTTTAAAAAACAAAATAAAAAAATCTTTATTTTAGGAGTGCAGTGATGAGTACACGCTTTTGTAATGAAACATGACAAGATGTATAATGACAATAATTAAACATAGAAGGTCAAGAAGTGCTGCACTTTTTTTTGTAGTGAAAACATGCTTGTTCACAGGAAGTCAATATATGAGTAGTGAGAAAAAAGGAAAAAAGGATCATGCAGATCCGCAAAAGACAGCTGAGATGAACTAGAGGTGAGTAAATAGAAACATCAGCATGCCCAAATGAGCAACTTAAAGTAGCTTTTGGTAAATTCCCCTGGGCATAATTACAGACAAGAAGAACAAAGGTAGCTTGCTTCCCTACCCACATTATGTTGCATAGCATGATCCCCAGGTTTAACCCTTCATGACTCGTGCTATGTAAGTGTGTGCATGGGAGTCCTTCACATAAACAAAAGGAAGGTTAAACAAGTTGGGCACTATCCCTGAACATTAAACGTTAGGTGCTAAACTGTGGTGGGTACTGGCTTCGTTCATATATTAAGGTAGACGTGGATTGCTAGATTTGGCTATGCAATATAGACTAAAATTTATCGTAAGTCATGAGCCTTGTACCACAGCACACATTGGAGGGATAAGGGTGGGTAGTAATAAAATTACATGCTATCTCCCGATTTAATTCCACCGGGTAATGAAAGTGGAGTGCCATGACGGCACAAGCTTGGCACAAGTGTAACTGTAATAAAGCTTATACAGTCTAGTTAAATAGAAATAATATCTAATGATAAATGATAGTAGAGCAGAGAGGCACAAGAACTCACAGAAATATCAAACTGATTATAAACTGTACGGTTGGACTATTCAGTATATCCACATTTGGGTATTCAGGAGTAGAGCTAGTCCCTGGTTCAGTCCACACTGATCAGCCGATGCTGGCTCTGGAGGCTTGACAGGTGAGATAAGAATAAGGGCAGGGATGATACTTCAGCAGGGTTCTGTCTCTGAAGGGCCGTGGAGGGGCTCTCCGCCCGTTTAGCTCACCGATAGAAATCCGTGCTGCATCTCCACGATTCCTGCCATCAGGTGTAGTTCTTGTAGACACTCTTGTAGCCCGCTGGTTGCCCTGTTGCGCAGGAACCTTCTGGGAGCTTGGTGTGCGCTTGCTGATATGTCTCCCTATGGGGTGCCAAGTGCGGGCGCGACAGTGGGATCTGCCAGTTGGTTTTCTGCACCGCTGTGTCAGCCTCCGCTGCTTCACCGCCCTCGCTGTGCTTTTGGGTGGTTGTGGGGATTCTGCTGGGTCCTGGTTGCCAGCCACCGAGAGCTGGGGTGACATGTTCAGACCCTTGAGTAAAGTATTTGCTAAGAATACAAAAGGAAACCAGCACTTATTAACAAACAATATGAGGAAAGGCAGCAACCCAAATGAAGGAGACCCCTCAAATCCTTCAACAAATGGGTAAATACAAATAAATGGGGTAGGGCTGCGCCAGTAACAAATAAATAAATAAATAAATAAAATAGCGTAAAATAGTCCAAAAGAGTCTCAGTAGAGTGACAGCGATTTATGGGATATAGATGAGTAGACTTTTTAGTAGAAGTGGGTGCGTCCTAGTGTCTCAGGGTATTCGCATATATGAAAAATTAGGAGACAGGGGCAGCCAGTAGTGCAATACATATAAAATCCAGAGGGTAAAATAAGAGTAGAATGTAAAGAACTCACATTTAAAAGAGCTATGGCCAGCTCTGGTGTGAAGGGCGAACAGCGATATAACCCTCGCTTATGGGATATGTGAAGGTAGTGCTTCTGTCAACACCGTCTGGTCATCTAAGGCTCCAAATAGGAATAAAAAGAGGTGACAATAGTGCTCTCAATTGGATAAGAGTAAGTAAGAGTAACTAAAATAATACAAGTGTAGAGCAGAAACACTGCTCTATTAATAAAGCGTTGGTGGTATGATCCCCACCTGGGATTTCTTTAAGTGCAGGAACAACAGTAAAAAGCCATAAAAGCAAAAATAGTAAAAGTGCATAAAAATACAATAAAAAGAGAATTGGCACAGTAAGCAAACAAAAACGTTTAATTGATCTTAAAATACACAATATAAAATTTTATATTGTGTATTTTAAGATGTCCATATCAGAGACTAAGTACCGAATATCGACCACCCCCTGGCTCATGAAGTTAAAAGAGAGCACAGGAATTCAGTGCTCTCCTTGTGTGGCCGCCATTTATATAACTGAATGCCACATGGGGGAGAAAACGCCGACCATCTTGTCGCATGAAAGCAGGCAGCGGGACTTAGTCGTCGAGTGCTTGGAACTCTGAGGCGGCCACTCGACTACCCGAACACTGGTGAAAATGTACGAACGCCTGCTTCTGTTCACGGCAAGCCAGGAGAGCTCTGTTCGACAGATTGTTCGACAGGATCTCCCGAACAAACCCCACACTATGAGACAGGGCACCCGTTCCCCTTTTTGATTCATTCACCTTTTATTTTGTATAAAAACTCTCGAACTGGACCCCAGTGGTGATGACTACGTTTGTGGGATCTAAGCACTTTCTGGCTTGTGCGCTCAGATCCAAGCTATCTGGGGATGTGTGGACTAAGGGGGTTCAGTTGTATGAAATATGACTTCATCTATTTTATAATTGAGTTTAATACAGCAACTTAACCCAATCATCTCCCAGGTATAGAGGAGGGATTATACTTTTTATGTGGGCGTGTCCTGGACCTGGGGGTCAATGTCATTGGGTGATTGTTTTGTGTTACTGTCCCCACTCAGGTCCAGGGGGAGTGCCCCTTGCATGGGGACCTGCATAAAAGGTCAGCTGTGGCTTCCATTAAACAGAATGCTTTACCCTTTCATGAAGGTATAATCACTTCAACTTCTTCTATGCCTGGATTTTGGGAGATTCTGCATGGATATACTCAGCCGGAGTAAAGGAGATCCGTTACACTGGTGGCAAGCGGCGAGATCTTTCTCCCAAATAGATATCCCCAACCGAAAGAAGAAGTGAATGGCTCACAGATACGAACGGCTTAAACAAACAATGCTGAAGGAACTGCTGGAAGCTTGAGGCATAGTGGCAAGCAACAAACCAAAATCCACAATAATAGCCGAACTAATGGAGAGCAACCGAACCAGCACCGTTCCAATGGAGAATACAGAGGAAACAGAGTTCCGAAAGGATGTAAGATGGAGACTCAGCATGGTCGGGCCCAACCCATCGCAAGAGATTATCGTACAGATCATAGCATAAGCATCAGAAGCACAGAATGCCCGGGTTCACATGAGAAGAGCAAAACAAGGGGATGTTATAACCAAAAGACAGCCACGGAAAGTCAACTATGCTGCATTTAAGGCATTTACAGATGGTGAGATGGATATCGACAGTTATCGACAGTTATTTACAGGATTTTGATGTGCATACTGAGCAAGCTATCAGGCAGAGCAGCCGAAGCCTACAGAGCCGTGCCGGATGAGGACATCCAAAACTATGAGAAGGTGAAAGAGACTTTGTTGGCCTGGTATGCAGTCACGCCAGAGGCATACAGGAGAAAATTCAGGGGTCTCAGAAAAGGGTGCAGAGACCCATATGCCGAATGGGCATTTCGCATGCACCGCACTGCCCGCAATTGGATGCAGGGATGCCAGGTGACCACTTTGGCTGATGCCCTGCAATTGTTATTACTGAAACAATTTTTTGACCACACTCCACCAGAGGCAGAGATTGGGTTCTAGACCGCAAGCCCCAGACAGTGGAAGAGGCTGCACGAAGGAAGACGGACGGAGGGCAACCGAGCACCGCTGGGGCCTCGTCCCTCTATGCATACCCCAACACTCACGCTATCGCCTTGAACTTCCCCACTTAATACTACACCAACAGCACCAGGATATCGGAAAGCAGCTCCTATGTGCTATGGGTGCAACCAGATAGGGCCTGCAGCGCGTTCCAGACAAATGGGGGTGACAACCAGCACTAAATACAAGAGCAGTGGCACATTGCGTCCAGGAGGAGTATATAAAAGAACAGCAAGGGGGTATTGTAAATATGTATTACCCTAATCAGGACATCCCCAAACACTGGTCTGTGTTTCATGAGGTGAACCCAGAACTGGCAGCCAGCAACAACAGAGCTCACCATCGGCAAGGGGTACAGCTGAATAGACAAGAGGCCTGAGAGACACTGGAGCTACCCTAACCCTGGTACAGCCACACACCGAGTCAAGCCGTCCCAACACACCAGACGCTCTGTTGCCATTAGGGTAGCTGGGCGGCCATTCACAAGTTGCCTACAGCCCGGGTCCGTATTGGTTGGGGCAACGGAGCTAAATCCCTGGAAGTGGGAATTATGCCAGACTTACCAGCAGAGGTACTCCTAGGAATGATTTGGGGTGTTTGACCTCTCAGTTTGTCCCACCAACCCTGGAGGAAGCACTACCTGTAACCACCTGACAGCAGACTCGAGCGATGGATTCCTCACACTCTCAGGAACCTCAGGTAGGAACCAGTTCCCCCGACCCTGTCCATAAACCCCACTCCCTACCGGGGCACCCAACAAGATTTTGAAAAGGAGCAGAGGGAGGATCCCACACTAGGTGGGTATAGACGGGCGGCAGAAAAAACCGAGGGGAACTTAGATCAGGAATGGTTTCAGTGGGAGAAGGGACTATTGTACAGAATGACAGGATGAACTGAGGAGTGAGCCAGTCAGGTGACAAAGAGACAATTGGTAGTATCTCAAAAGTACTATGTTGAGTTACTCAGAATTAGTCATAATATCCCCCTTGCAAGACACTTAGGTATAAAAAAGACGAGGGATAGGCTAACGCAGACGTTCTTTTTGCCCGCAGTTACCCAGGAGTTACAAGAATATTGTAGGACATGTGATGTGTGCAAAAGAATAGGAAAAATAAAAAAGCATAAAATAATCCAAAAGAGTCTCAGTAGAGTGACAGTGCTTGATAGGATATAGATGAGTAGACTTTTTAGTAGAATTGGGTGCGTCCACCCTAGGGCCAACAGATCCCTCCACATAATAGGGGAACCTTTCTACCGGGTAGTGGTAGAGTAAGCCCAGCTCCTCTGGCAAGAAATACAGTTGCGAGAAAAAGTATGTGAACCCTTTGGAATGATATGGATTTCTGCACAAATTAGTCATAAAATGTGATCTGATCATCATCTAAGTCACAACAATAGACAATCACAGTCTGCTTAAACTAATAACACACAAAGAATGAAATGTTGCCATGTTTTTATTCAACACATCATGTAAACATTCACAGTGCCGGTGGAAAAAGTATGTGAACCCCTAGACTAATGACATCTCCAAGCTATTGGAGTGAGATGTCAGCCAACTATAGTCCAATCAATGAGATGAGATTGGAGGTGTTGGTTACAGCTGCCCTGCCCTATAAAAAACACACACCAGTTCTGGGTTTGCTTTTCACAAGAAGCATTGCCTGATGTGAATGATGCCTCGCACAAAAGAGCTCTCAGAAGACCTACGATTAAGAATTGTTGACTTGCATAAAGCTGGAAAGGGTTATAAAAGTATCTCCAAAAGCCTTGCTGTTCATCAGTCCAAGGTAAGACAAATTGTCTATAAATGGAGAAAGTTCAGCACTGCTGCTACTCTCCCTATGAGTGGCTGTCCTGTAAAGATGACTGCAAGAGCACAGCGCAGACTGCTCAATGAGGTGAAGAAGAATCCTAGAGTGTCAGCTAAAGACTTACAAAAGTCACTGGCAAATGCTAACATCCCTGTTAGCGAATCTACAATACATAAAACACTAAACAAGAATGGATTTCATGGGAGGATTCCACAGAGAAAGCCACTGCTGTCCAAACAAAACATTGCTGCATGTTTACAGTTTGCACAAGAGCACCTGGATGTTCCACAGCAGTACTGGCAAAATATTCTGTGGACAGATGAAACCAAAGTTGAGTTGTTTGGAAGAAACACACAACACTATGTGTGGCGAAAAAGAGGCACAGCACACCAACATCAAAACTTCATCCCAACTGTGAAGTATGGTGGTGGGGGCATCATGGTTTGGGGCTGCTTTGCAGTGTCAGGGCCTGGACGGATTACTATCATCGAAGGAAAAATGAATTCACAAGTTTATCAAGACATTTTGCAGGAGAACGTAAGGCCATCTGTCTACCAGCTGAAGCTCAACAGAAGATGGGTGTTGCAACAGGACAATGACCCAAAGCATAGAAGTAAATCAACAACAGAATGGCTTAAACAGAAGAAAATACGCCTTCTGAAGTGGCCCAGTCAGAGTCCTGACCTCAACCCGATTGAGATGCTGTGGCATGACCTCAAGCATGCGATTCACACCAGACATCCCAAGAATATTGCTGAACTGAAACAGTTCTGTAAAGAGGAATGGTCAAGAATTACTCCTGACCGTTGTGCACGTCTGATCTGCAACTACAGGAAATGTTTGGTTGAAGTTATTGCTGCCAAAGGAGGTACAACCAGTTATTAAATCCAAGGGTTCACATACTTTTTCCACCTGCACTGTGAATGTTTACATGGTGTGTTCAATAAAAACATGGCAACATATTCTTTGTGTGTTATTAGTTTAAGCAGACTGTCTATTGTTGTGACTTAGATGATGATCAGATCACATTTTATGACCAATTTGTGCAGAAATCCATATCATTCCAAAGGGTTTGCATACTTTTTCTTGCAACTGTATATTCTTACGGTAGTAGATTATGCCACTAGGTACCTGGAGGCTGTGGCCCTCTCTAATATTCAGGCAGAGACCTAGTAGGATTCCCCCCGGGAATTTTTTTCCGATCAGGGGACACAGTTCACAGTAGCCATTACTCAACAGCTCTGACAGAGCTGTGGGGTAAAACCTATCTTAAGCTCTCCTTACCACCAGACTCTGTGAACAATTCAACGGCACTCTTAAACAGATTCTGAAGACCTTCACAGAGTCCTGTTGCAACTGGGAAACCTTTCTTCCCCACCTTTTGTTCTCATACCGGGAAGTTCCCCAGGAGTCAACCGGCTTCTCTCCCTTCTAATTATTGTATGGGAGGAGAGTACAGGGACCCCCGGACCTGGTACAGCAACATTGGGAGGGAGATATGGGAGATGCATGAACCCCTATAGTACCATATTTTCTGGAGATGAGGGACCGTTTGCAAGTCCTGACAGAGTAGGTTCGAGAAAACGTACGCACGGCCCAACATCATCAGAAATGTTGGTATGACCGGGGAGCTAGAGATCGTATCCTAAAGCCAGGACAAAAAGTTTTAGTTTTGCGGCCCACTAAAACCGATATATTGCAAGCTGCCTGGTAGGGTCCATTCAAGGTAGTGGCAAGGATTAGTGACACCACTTATGGAGTAGTGAGCTGTTCAAATGAATGGATCAGAAGGTCCTTTCATGGGAATATGCTCAAGCCATACCTTGAAAGGACGGGCGAGGTATCAGCAGTTTGCGCCCCCACCTTCGAAGACAGTGAAGGTATTCCCTTACCCGACATGCTCCCCGCCAACTCTGTTGGGGTAGAGCAGGTTAGTTTAGGAACTGTCCTGAGGAAAGACAGCAAGCCTCTCAATTGCTAGGGAAATTTAGCAAGATGTTTTCTGCCCTCCCAGGATACACAACACTGGCAGTCCGTAGAGTGAAGACCCCAGGTCATGTACCCCTCAGGTAGCAACCATATCGTATCCCTGAGGCCGTTAGATAGAAAATGCACAAGGAAATACAGGACATGCTGGAATTAGGGGGTGATAGAACCCTCTCAGAGTCCTTGGGCTCCGCCGGTGGTTCTAGTGCCTAGTGCTCAAAAGAATTCAAACTACCGGTCTAACATTGAAACCTAGCAAATGCCATTTAGGGATGGAAGAGGTCCAATACACCACTTATGTAGTAGTGAGCTGTGGGCTCCGACAAGCAGCGACCTGAGCCAGCCAAAATTAAAGCCATAACCCAGTGGCCCCAACCCCGTACCAAAACCCAAGTAATGAAGTTTTTAGGGATGACTGATTATTTCCCAGAGGTTTGTACAAGACTCCACAGTATGAGCCAAGAGATCCGTTACCCTTTTTGATTCATTAACCTTATATTTCATATAAAAACTCTCGAACTGGACCGACCGCCAATCCTGAAACTATGGAACTGTTTCTGGGCAGACATCTCCAGAGCGGTCAGTCAATTCTTCACCCCAGTGGCGATTCGACTACGTTTGTGGGATCTGAGTGCTTTCCGGATATGTTGTGTGCTCAGATCCAAGCTTACTGGGGATGTGTAGACTATGGGGTTTCAGTTGTACTCAATATGACTCTATGTATTTTAAAGTGTTTTTGTAAGTTTATAAAAAAGTTAATATTTTCTGTACTGGGAGATAATTGAGTTTAATACAGCAATTTAACCCAATTATCTTCCAGGTACAGAGGAGGGATTATACTGTTTATGTGGGCGTGTCCTGGACCTGGGTGTCAATGTCATTAGGTGATTGTTTTGTGTTACTCTCCCCCATTCAGGTCCAGGGGGAGTGCCGCTTGCATGGGGACCTGCATAAAAGGCCAGTTGTGGCTTCCATTAACCAGAATGCTTTACCCTTGCATGAAGTCTTGGTGGATTAGGAGTTATAATCACTAAAACTTCTTCTATGCTTGGATTTCAGGAGATTCTGCATGGATATACTCAGCCGGAGTATAGGGGATCGTTACAAAAGCCATCTGGGATACTGACATAAGGCTATCAATTAGACGGCCTAGGGCTATTCTCCCACACAGGCCCAGTCAAGCAGATATATCACATCATCATCACCACAAACCCCCAGCTTCTCACCCCCACCCTCTCCCCTCCCTCGCAGGAGGTGTGAGAGGTGCAGGAGAGGTCCATTCCCTCAAGACAAAGCATTAGCTATTAGCAGTTATGTCTCCAATCTGATACACATAGACAGCTTTACCCAAGATTTGCTTAAATATTTGTGATCATAAAGATGCTATTTTTTCTGCTTTGTAAAAATAAAATATAGAAAACAAATATTTAGGACTTGAGGTTTTTATATCATATTATTACTAACAAGTGTAACACTTTAAAAGTGACAATACTGAAAATAATTACAAGGGGTAGAAAATATGAAACACTGATAACATCTACTTTTTGGCATCTATGGATTTTTATATGGATAAGTGGTGTTCTATCCAGTTGTGTAAGTATCATAAATATATTGTTATTTTATATATAGCATGTTTGACTATTATTCAGATTTATTGAGAGAAATGCTTTGTGCATTGCCTCTTACAATGTGCTTTGCATTTTGAAAGAAAGCCAAGAAATATTTAACACAATAGAGCAATCAAAAGCATGTTGTCATAAAAACTTCTATGTGTGAATTTAGCACTTTAAAATAAATTTTATATATTTTTAAAAACACTTACAATTGTTTTTAGAATGGCTTGTCTGTCATTCGTCTGGTTTTAATCAGACCAATGAAACTAGCAGCAAAAGTGCTACACACATAAGATCGCCACAGCTAATCTTCCTCTTGCTGCTAATATGATAAACTGAACTCTTTAATGCTTGGTGATCTAACTAGAAGAGAAACTATTTCAGAAAGATTTGAGAACCAGGAACAGAAAATTATCTGTAGGGCTCCAGTGGTTGTATAGAAATTATATGGCCTTCACCTTTTCTCCATGATTCCACTAGAAACACACAACAAGATTGCAGACTCACTCATGATGACATCTTCTACAGCACTGCTGTATAGTTTTTCTTTATTTTGTTGCATTAGTAGAGTTGATGAATGCCATTAGTAGAGTTGATGAATGTCAATTTGTTCATGTTTTAATGTATTATTCCAGGTACTGGCAGTTGAATTTGCCCGATGTATCTTTTATAATTAAAAAGGCCAGCAACCCCTACCATTACATACTTTCTCTGTTCTATGCTAAAAAACTAACTTTCAAATGCTTTATGAATTATATTTTTACTTTTTCTCGAACAATTATCAGAGCATTTCAGTAGTAGAATATCTGAAATTACATTTTATATGTTGAAATTATTGTATAAAAATGGAATATCTTGCAACATTCAATCAGTCCATAGGAAAGCATTTCTCAATGCTATGAAAACTGCTATGAAACTGCTATGTTTACAGCTGCTATGTTTACAGCTGCAGGGTTAACCCTAGATGGACTTGGCACCCAGACCACTTCATTGAGCTGAAGTGGTCTGGGTGCCTATAGTGGTCCTTTAAATAAAAAAATGTAGCTCATCATAAAAGGTTATAGTCCATGGGTAACAGCAATTGCTGCACTATAACAAGAAAGATTGACAAGATAATGTGTAGACCGCAAAACTATGATCATAAGATTGTGTACCTGCTTCCATGTATAGGGAATCCCATATTTGTTCTTAGTGTTTTTAATCACTAGTCTATCTAGCAGGTATTGGTATATACCAAAAATTATGGGAAAATAACTGATTTCCCAACCACCAGTGGATTGTATGAGCAGGTTTACTTTTGTTTCTGGGGGCATCTTGTGATATAATTTACTTTGATTCCAAGGTTCAAGCTTATAGGTGTCATATTAGATATCCTATATTAAAATTGGCTAACTTGGACTCAGGAAATGTTTAATGCTTAAAACAACACTTAAGACCACATATGTCTAGTTCCGGGAGCAGATAGCCCCCACCTGAGCTGTCTCTTCTAAATCAGTCTGTTCTTTCTCTTTCTCTGAACTTATTTGTTATATGTACATGACGTTCATCGCTATGTCCTATCTGTACTCCTTTCACTCCCTTCCTGCTACTGTTCTATGAGTATTTGCACGTAAGCACTTACTTTTTAATGTAGAAAAACACAACTGACAAAATAAAGGTCAGAGGCTTATTTTGAATACCAACAGCTGTCTGGTGTCTGAATTCACACTCCTACAAGTGCATTCGAAATAATAACAATTTGGGCTCCCTTGAATGTACCAAAGATCACATTGGAATGTCAGAGATTTGTGCTTATTTTGGCTTGGAAGTCTCACAATTAATGTACTCTCATGATCAAGTCTAACCTCTCACCAGACGTGCCTGGAAATATGTATACGGTGCTACAGCGATTGCTATCAGTTAAGGAAGACATTATTAGTGGTAAGATGTGAAACTTGTTAGTAATTTATGGCCACAAATAACTGTTAACATAATTTTTAATGACTCATGGTAAATATTTGTATGCAAGTTTGGAAACAAGATCTTGATATATTGATCATCTAGAACAAGTTACTACCTCTGCATTAATAGACTAGACATAGTTTAAGAGATACATTAGAGATAGGTGCTAGTCAATTATTTACTGAACTGAAATATATTATTAGTAATACATAGCTAATGTTTAGCCCTCTGACTCATACCTATTCCCTAGATGGAAAGCAGACAATAATGCTGTGACACATCTGTCAATGATGCACCAAAACTAACTAGAAATAGTGACCTTGTTATTGTCCTTTCTGAGTTTAAAATATATGAAAGTCAGTGCCATTTGTTTTCTCTTCAAATAATATTTAGAAGAAACAAATTAAAAACAGACAAACAAATTAAACAACTATTCAAGAAGATAATCACACTCCTATTTTCAAATAAAATCAAATTGTATTTCATAATTAATAATAAGCCATAATACAAACAAATATATATACCCATCAAAACAATAATTTATACTCAATCAATACTATAAGCATAATTCTTCACATATGTATATAGTACAAAAAATGCAAAGTAATTAGTTAACCAAAGTTCATACAAATAAAGGTCAAAATATCTGTTCCCACCTGACTGAATACATATGCTGCTTCCTGATTTTTTTAGTACCATGTTTTCATTAATTACATGACACTTTATTTTATTTCTCTGCATAGTTTACTTATTTCATATACAGATTTTTATAATATTGTTTTAGTTATGACAATGGTTCATAAGTCATTATACATATGCCAATGTTGTATGATATATTATATTATTTTAAAAATATTAATAAAAAAAATATTTGACATACAGGTCAAAATACACTGCTCAAAAAAAAAAAGGGAACACTTAAACAACACAATGTAACTCCAAGTCAATCACACTTCTGTGAAATCAAACTGTCCACTTAGGAAGCAACACTGAGTGACAATCAATTTCACATGCTGTTGTGCAAATGGGATAGACAACAGGTGGAAATTATAGGCAATTAGCAAGACACCCCCAATAAAGGAGTGGTTCTGCAGGTGGTGACAACAGACCACTTCACAGTTCCTATGCTTCCTGGCTGATGTTTTGGTCACTTTTGAATGCTGGTGGTGCTTTCACTCTAGTGGTAGCATGATATGGAGTCTACAACCCACACAAGTGGCTCAGGTAGTGCAGCTCAGCCAGGATGGCACATCAATACGAGCTGTGGCAAGAAGGTTTGCTGTGTCTGTCAGCGTAGTGTCCAGAGCATTGAGGCGCTACCAGGAGACAGGCCAGTACATCAGGAGACGTGGAGGAGGCCTTAGGAGGGCAACAACTCAGCAGCAGGGCCACTACCTCCGCCTTTGTGCAGGGAGGAACAAGAGGAGCACTGCCAGAGCCCTGCAAAATGACCTCCAGCAGGCCACAAATGTGCATGTGTCTGCTCAAACGGTCAGAAACAGACTCCATGATGGTGGTATGAGGGCCCGACGTTCACAGGTGGGGGTTGTGCTTACAGCCCTACACCGTGCAGGACGTTTGGCATTTTCCAGAGAACACCAAGATTGGCAAATTCGCCACTGGCGCCCTGTGCTCTTCACAGATGAAATCAGGTTCACACTGAGCACATGAGACAGACGTGACAGAGTCTGGAGACACTGTGGAGAATGTTCTGCTGCCTGCAAAATCCTCCAGCATGACCGGTTTGGCAGTGGGTCAGTAATGGTGTGGGGTGGCATTTCTTTGGGGGGTCGCACAGCCCTCCATGTGCTCGCCAGAGGTAGCCTGACTGCCATTAGGTACCGAGATGAGATCCTCAGACCCCTTGTGAGACCATATGCTGGTGCGGTTGGCCGTGGGTTCCTCCTAATGCAAGACTGGAGTGTGTCAGCAGTTCCTGCAAGACGAAGGCATTGATGCTTTGGACTGGCCTGCCCGTTCCCCAGACCTGAATCTAATT
Organism: Pelobates fuscus; assembly: GCF_036172605.1. Classification (NCBI taxonomy): domain Eukaryota; kingdom Metazoa; phylum Chordata; class Amphibia; order Anura; family Pelobatidae; genus Pelobates; species Pelobates fuscus. The sequence continues at coordinate 324,995,583 of NC_086317.1, read as the reverse complement.
GAGCACATCTGGGACATCATGTCTCGCTCCATCCACCAACATCACGTTTTACCACAGACTGTCCAGGAGTTGGCAGATGCTTTAGTCCAGGTCTGGGAGGAGAAGCCACAGGAGACCATCCGCCTCCTCATCAGGAGCATGCACAGGCATTGTAGGGAGGTCATACAGGCACGTGGAGGCCACACACACTACTGAGCCTCATTTTGACTTGTTTTAAGGACATTACATCAAATTTGGATCAGCCTTTAGTGTGTTTTTCCACTTTAATTTTGAGTGTGACTCCAAATCCAGACCCCCATGGGTTGAACGATTTGATTTCCATTTTTTCATTTTTGTGTGATTATGTTGTCAGCACATTCAACTATGTAAAGAACAAAGTATTTCAGTAGAATATTTAAGTCATTCAGATCTAGGATGTGTTATTTTTGTGTTCCCTTTATTTTTTGAGCAATGTATATAAATTGCCCTTGACAAAACCCTTGCAGCCAAGTAGTAGTATGGATTGAATATCAATTATTGTTTAGATGGGTATATTAATATACATTTTTTGCTTTATGACTTATTATTAATTATAAAATAAAATTATATTTTTATTGAAAATAGGAGTACAGGTATCTTCTTGAATAGATGACCTTTGGTATACCACTAGAGGGGGTGGTTTTGTATACCCTTTGCACCCTAACTTTGTGTACATGCTGTACATTAACTGGTTACCCCTAGGTACTTTATTTTTAAAACAGATTAAACAATACTTACATTTAATGAATGTAGAACCCAGAAAAAGACCCTGAGGGGTTTACACTTTGATGTAAGCTTTTTATACAATAAATCCACTATAAAAAAAGTCCTTTTGAGTGCTCCAGTTTATCGCTTGATCTATATTTGGACGGTGGATGCACCAAAGGAAGGATTTATCTGAGTTCATTCAGGGGTGAGTGCCTAAATTACAATTTTTTTTACTATATATATATATATATATATATATATGTATATATATATATATATATATATACAAACAACAATATTTCACAATAAACAAGTCTTATTAAATACTATTATTTGTATTTTGTTCCTTGTATAATGACTCATAACTCTTGTCTATAACACAGTTGCGTTAAGTGGTAATTAAAACCAAATATAAATAAAAAAAATTATATATATAAAAATAAAATGTTATATTTATGTTAAAAAATAAAATGAATTAGAAAACAAACAATAAAACTGGGGAATGGGGTAGGGGTAGGACATCAATATACAAAAAACACAATGTCTGCTGGCACTCAATTACATTAAGGTGCAGGTATTCGAGGTTAACCTCAAAATGACCTCCTAATCTCAATCATAAATAAATATGAATACTGCACTCAAATATGTGATACATTTCCATAACACATGTTGCTAATGGTGCAATTAATTTATAATTTTATTATTATTTTTAAATTTGCCTATGAAAAGTATATATAGTATTTCATTGTGGTGACACTCATTTCATCCTATGTACATGAACTATTTACAAATATATACAGGATCCTCCCTAGTACAAGGTAAAGTTCATAACATATGTGTATATACAATTGGTAATGAACGAGAGAATCAAAAAATAGAAAAAATAGTAAAAAATAGAAAAATGGAAAAAACAGAAAATATGAAAAATTGAAAAAATCTAAAAAAAGGGAAAAAAGGAAAAAGGAAAAAAAGAAAAAGGAAAAAAGGGAAAAAAGAAAAAAAGGAGACAAAAAATAAAGTCCTGATATGTTGCAGTCCAAAATATAGTGCACTATATAAATCACTCTCTGTGGGTGGATCTCACCAATGTAGAAGTTTCTCTTGGTATACAGAGTAGGAGGATGTTGTAGTATGATGATGATGTTGAAGAGGATGAAAACGTTCCTGCTGCAATGAAAAAGCGATCACTTCACCAATTCCCAGTTTGTGTGTGTGTGGTCAGTATAGCAGGTCGTTCTAGACAGTCCTTGAACGGGCAGGCTGCGCGCTCAGGATGTCCATGTCCCTTCGATGGCTCCTGTGTTCTGCCAAACAAATGCAGAGTAATTTATATGTCCGTTGTTGGCGGCTAAATCTAGCCGCATCCACTCCGTAGTATTCTCCTACTTCCGCATTGTGACGTCAGCGTGTGTCGCTGCGTCATGCGTGCTCAACCCAACTTTACTGTTCACTTACAAATAACACCATGTAAACAGACTTGAATCATTTTGCCAACAAGTTATTTAACTATTAAAGAGATACCACAGTATAATCTATATTCAGTGGGAGTAATCTATGGAGTGAAAACATTTTTTATAATTAAAAACAAAGACAGAAGAGACTGCCTAAAAATTCTTTTTTTTTTTTGCTGATTAACTTAATGTTGGCCGTGATAGAAAGGTGTCTGAATCAAAGTTTGCTGCATATGGGTCTGCATACCCATGTCCACCATCAAAAGCACCTTGAGTTGGGATATAAGCATCAGAATCATGGAGTAATGAAAGAAGGTGTCTGGTCTGATAATTCAAATTTTCTTTTAAATCAAGTGGAGGGCCAGACACATGGGAAGAAGGCAGATATTCATGTGGATGTGGATTCATGGCCTCCAAATTCCCCAGCTCTCAACCTGATTGAGGATGTTTTGGAACAACATGGAGGCCCCACCTCGCAACTTGCAGGATTTAAAGGATCTACTGCCAATGTCTTGATGTCACATGCCACAAGACGCATTCAGAGGTCTTGTAGAGTCCATAGGGTGATGCATTAGAGCTGTTTTGGCAGCACAATGAACCCCACATGATATTAGGCACGTGGTTTTAATGTTGTGGGTGAATTGGGCAGTGAGACTTCAGAGGAATGATCTATACTGTCAGACATCAAAACTGAAAAAAAAAACTATTGTCAGTGGTAAAAGAAAGAACAACATAACTTCCCTTTAACAAAGGCTTTACTTGCAAATGTGTATTATAAATGATAAACCATGCAGTCTCGTAGTCCTATAATTTGCCGTCCCCTTCAACTATAACACAAACTGACTCACTGATAATAAATGATAGCTGTCTGAATAAAGGACTAATGAATTGAGGTGCCACTTTTATATTTTTTATGAGTAAAGAACTGCACAAAAACATTGATTAGCTTGTACCTTTAGCTGATTAGCAGTTTTCACCATATAACCTGCTTCCAAATCCTACTTAAATCAGCCAGATGTTTATCCAAGCTTGGAATGCTCTGTGATGAAAATAACATTGGAAGAAGTATAGGATGTATGAAGACAAGGTGAGAATCTCTTGGCTTCATTTAAATAAGACATCTTTATGATCTGTGATCTACAGGCTGCCTAAGTCATGTGTACTGGGGTGTATCTAGATAATTATGTGTATGTGTAGTGAAGCGGTCATGGTGGTTGGAGTAACCTTTTAAGTTACTGTGCGTATGGAGATGGATCTGGAAAAAAAAGAGAGCAATGGCGCTGGAGAGAGGGGGATTGAGCAGGAGTGACAGAAAGATTTAGTTGGGGTTAGAGGGAGATACAGTTGGGGTTAGAGGGAGAGGGAGATTAGTGGGAGGAGAGAGGGAGGTAGAACTGGGGAGGAGATGGAGCATTGGAGATAATGGTAGTTGGAGCTTGGGGTAGAGAGGCAGGTGAAGCTAGGGAGAGAGGGAGTTTGAGCTGGAGAGAGAATGGAAGGTGGAACTAGGGGGAGAGAAGGAAATGGAGCTTAGGGGGAGATAAAATGGGACTTGTGGGGAGAGGAGTATATGGAGTTTAATGGAAAAAAACAATAGTTTTACTTTGTGGTGGACCGCCTGGCACCCCGACTGGGTGTCACCACCAATCACTGCTTCCTAGCACCTCCGAGTTCTTCCAAGCACTCCACCAGACACCATAACCACTGTAGTCCTCACAGCCAGCACACCGCTTGGTTGGGGTCTTGCTGTCCTCTACCCACCCTAGACCCAAGTCAGGGATCCAGTTTCCAGTGGGTAGACTTCTCCTAATCCAGAGAGTAAAGCAGGATGCTCTTACAAGAGCAAGTGATTATAATCACAGGGAGTATAGTGATATAGCAATCCCCATAGTCGTGAATATAGCTGTTCCCTCCACACATGAGAAGAGGCTCTATGTTGAGGGTGAAGGAGAACTGATTTAATGGGAGCCACATGCAGTCTTATATGCAACTCCCCATGCAAAGGGATTTCCGGATACATATTCCAGGGGCATTCCCCATCTGAACCTGGGAGGAGACTACAGTAAAACATACACATAATTACATTAACTCTCAGGCCCAGGACACTCCCACACAAAACAGGGTAATCCCTCCCCTGTGCCTGAGGGATAATTGAGTTAGGAACTCTACTAAACTCAATTATCTCCAGGCACAGAAAACATACATTTTAACAATATCCTGAAAGTGCCCCCAAAACACATGGACACCCCACAAACGTCACAGCCCCGATCTGGGGGACCAACATATCCAAAAATCACCCAGATCGGTTCAGGGGTTTGGAATTTCCATGGAAGTTATAATTTGACCAACTGCACACAAGGCTCCTGCCCAAAACAGTTCCATTAAATGGGGCTGGGCGGGCGGTCTTTTTGGGGAGTACAAAATATAGTAAAAGTACCGAATGTAGCGGTTCGTGGCCTTTCAATTCCCACACGTTTTACCGAACATCGATGGAAGTGGTAGTTCTAGCGGTGTTCGATTTGAGTTCCGATTTGAGTTCCATACACTCGACGACCAAACACTGCTCTATGCATTCATTGTTAAAGATGGCTGCCACCTGTTTCTGAAATCCGAACGACGACCACCCAGCCGATCACCAATTAAGTTGCGGTTAAGCATAAGTAAATGGGGTTAATGAGCTGCACACTCCACTTACAAGTGATCCAACTGTTTGGGAGTTGGTTCGGTAACTGAACAGAATAAGTACAATCCATTCGGTGATTAAAAAGGCATGAACAGAGCATTTTAACAGTCCTGAACAAGGGGCCATAGTCCTTTGGTAGGAAGCTGGCCAGCAGGCCTCTCCAAGAACCCGTGACGAGGTCCAGTTCGTCCCATACTTGATTTAGTGGATTTCTGAGAGTGTTTTGCATATATACACATGTATATTAAAATGTGTATTATATTAATATTTACATGTGTATATATTGTAAAGATAATTGTATATACGGAGTACTAGCTGCATAATATATACACACAAATATTAATAAATTACACTTGAATTAATATACATGTACACACTACAGTTCTGTACAAACAGCCGCTATACACTCATTACATCCCCTATACCCACATTGAATGCATTCCGGCAGTAGGGACAGGGACGGCACTGACCGCAGCTCTAAGAGCCTGCAACATGGTGATGGAATGAGGTCGGGCAATGTGAACGTACTTTGGGTGTACCCTGATGGTCAAGACCTTGAGATGTGTAATGGGCCCCACAATTTCTGAGGGCAGCCCTTATCATAAAGTATGGAAATTGCAGAAAACCCTGCAATATAATATAAATGAATCTAAATAATGTATAATATGTATTTTAGTAGAGTAGTTTATTTACAAATCTAAATACAAAGCAATATACCCATGCAATTTTTAAAAAGGAAGCTGAACTCCCAGACCTGAAACATGCTATGTTTATTTATTGTCATTCTCTGCTAATTTATTTTTTTTAGAATTACATTTTGGGGGCATTTGTCCTGTTATGTTTTTTATATTGTTTGCTTGGTATATTCATGCTAACATCTCTTTTTTATTTATTTATTTTTTGCTCATTTATCATTTTTTCATGTGTGAATAATAAGAGTAAAGCAAATTATAAGCACACACAAAATAAATCATGTGTCACTTGGAGCTGGAGCTAAAATGAGCATACTCATTTAAAGTATTACCCAGACTTTGGTGACAACATATTTCTCCATTAAAAAATTGTCACCAGAAAATAGCACCATTAGTAAAGTAATTATCTTTCTAACATATTCAATGATTTATTCAATATGTCACTTCATTTTCACCAAGAACATGACATATGTCACCTTGTTACCAATATATCTACTTAGCGCACAGTTTGTCATCTGAAGGAACCATGTTGTGTAATTAATGGGAACAGGCAAGTCTTACTGCAGTTTACTGGCTTTAAAAAGACTAAGGGTCAAACAAGCAATCTGAATAAAACTGACATGTGGTTGTATTCAATGTTACATTAGGTTTCTAGATACATAGAAAACATAAGAAAACATTCAAAAAAGAATTCAGGTAAAAACAGCAGAGCCTGACAAAAAAAAAATCTCCAACTTAGCAGCATCTTAGACTTGTTTTCATTTGTTCAAAAGTTTGCAACTGGTTGTTCTGTAATGCACTATTTAGTTAATAGACACCTAAGAAACAAAGACTGGTGAAATTCTGAAACAAATCCACACTGCTGTATTCTTACTAAAATACTACATTACTTATAATCTTTCTTCACAAGAATACCATTCCCTGTTGCCATTTACTTTGCTACCTAGTAAATAAGTGAAATGTATAATTTTTTTTGGGGAGAGCTGAAAAATTATATCATCAATATAAACCTGTTGACCTTTCATAAATGAAGCAGTAGGAAGCTCATTGTCTACATCCAGTTATGTGACTTTATATGCCATCTTTAAATGTATGTGGATTTATTGCTAATACATATTTCACTTGTTAACATGAACTAACACAAGAAGTCAATCAAATATGTTTAATATGCACGTAAGTGCTCTGGCTTGCTAAAAAGAAATGAATGCAATGCATATATACTCACTGAAAATCTATTGCATAATATGTTTGCTAATCTCTATGCATTTAGTTTGGTGACCTATATGACACATTTCTCCTTATAGTAGAATACTTATTATATCTCGATACCTCCAACATAATTGTATTGTCCTCAAGTCTATTTAAAACAAATAAAAAATTAAGAGGTGTTTAATTTCAGCAGAGTGAAAAACACGTTATATGGAAAAGTCTGTAAATGATGATTCTGAAATGTTATGTGATTGAACAAGCAACTGACCAAATGTTGCCAGACTTAACCCCTTAAGGACCAAACTTCTGGAATAAAAGGAAATCATGACATGTCACACATGTCATGTGTCCTTAAGGGGTTAAAGACACCCATCTAAAATAATGTTACATGCTTTTTAGCACTGTAAGAGTCAGTCATACTCATAAAAATGCTTAAATGGCACACTGTTAATAAACACTGACAGTGTCAGTTCTGTCTGTTGACCTGCTACCAACAGTTAGTGGTGCAATTAACCCCTTAAGGACGAGTGACGGACGAGGTCCGTCACTCAGGGGATTGCCTTAACGCCGAGTGACGGAACACCCCCCCTCCCCTGCGCGGGGGTTAAAGATTGGCGGGGGGGGGCAGGCTACTGTCTTCCCTCCTGGCCCCCACCCCTGCGCGGTGGGTGGGTGCCCTAATAAAACAATAAGGGGGGGGACCTACTCTCCTCCCCCCGGCCCCCACCCCTGCGCGGTGGGTGGGGGCCCTAATAAAACAATAAGGGGGGGGGACCTACTGTCCTCCCCCCCTGGCCCCCACCCCTGCGCGGTGGGTGGGTGCCCTAATAAAACAATAAGGGGGGGGACCTACTGTCCTCTCCCCCGGCCCCCACTCCTGCGCGGTGGGTGGGGGCCCTAATAAAACAATAAGGGGGGGGGACCTACTGTCCTCCCCCCGGCCCCCACCCCTGAGCGGTGGGTGGGGGCCCTAATAAAACAATAAGGGGGGACCTATTGTCCTCCCCCTGGCCCCCACCCATGCGCGGTGGGTGGGGGCCCTAATAAAACAATAAGGGGGGGGACCTACTGTCCTCCCCCCCCAGGCCCCCACCCCTGAGCGGTGGGTGGGGGCCCTAATAAAACAATAAGGGGGGACCTATTGTCCTTCCCCCCCTGGCCCCCACCCCTGCGCGGTGGGTGGGGGCCCTAATAAAAACAATAAGGGGGGGGACCTACTGTCCTCCCCCCCGGCCCCCACCCCTGAGCGGTGGGTGGGGGCCCTAATAAAACAATAAGGGGGGGACCTATTGTCCTCCCCCCCTGGCCCCCAAAATTCAAAAGAACTTTCCCACGCTGTGTAAAATGACAGATCACTGTGATTGGATGGTTTTCAAACCATCCAATCACAGTGCTCTGTGTCATTTTACAAGCGTGGGAAAATTCCAAAGAACTTTCCCACGCTTGTAAAATGATACAGAGCACTGTGATTGGATGGATTTCAAACCATCCAATCACAGTGCTCTGTGTCATTTTACACAGCGTGGGAAAGTTCAATTTTCCCACGCTGTGTAAAATGACACAGAGCACTGTGATTGGATGGCTTGAAATCCATCCAATCACACTGCTCTGTGTCATTTTACAAGCGTGGGAAAGTTCTTTGGAATTTTCCCACGCTTGTAAAATGACACAGAGCACTGTGATTGGATGGCTTGAAAACCATCCAATCACAGTGATCTGTCATTTTACACAGCGTGGGAAAGTTCTTTTGAATTTTCCCACGCTGTGTAAAATGACACAGAGCACTCTGATTGGCTTAAACCAACCAATCATTGTGTTCTAAGCCTAATTGCAGGGCGGGGCAAGGCTTTATAAGCCTTGACCCGCCCTGCGGAGCTCAGTACGCGGCGTGCCCTCCATGGGTGAAGATGGATTAATTTTTGTTTGCGCTCGTTTTTTTTTTTTTTTTTTAAAGTGCGACGGGTTTATGGATTTTTATTTGGCCTTTTGGGGGGCTGAAGTAAGAAGAATTTAGAAAAAAGAAGACGTCAAATGGTAAGTTTTTTTTTTTTTTTTTTTTACAGGTTAGTTATTTTATTCCCCCCTCACTATTTTTAGGGAGAGGGGGGTAGGTAGGGGATAGAATGTTTTGGGTGGGGGGTGACTAGGGGCTTGGGACCCCTAGTCACCTTGATGGGGGGGGGGGTTCATTTAGGGCCCCCACCCACCGCGCAGGGGTGGGGGCTAGGGGGGAGGACAGTAGGTCCCCCCCCTTATTGTTTTATTAGGGCCCCCACCCACCGCTCAGGGGTGGGGGCCGGGGGGGAGGACAGTAGGTCCCCCCCCCCTTATTGTTTTTATTAGGGCCCCCACCCACCGCTCAGGGGTGGGGGCCAGGGGGGGAGGACAGTAGGTCCCCCCCCCCTTATTGTTTTATTAGGGCCCCCACCCACCGCGCAGGGGTGGTGGCCGGGGGGGAGGACAATAGGGCCCCCCCTTATTGTTTTTATTAGGGCCCCCACCCACCGCGCAGGGGTGGGGGCTAGGGGGGAGGACAGTAGGTCCCCCCCCTTTATTGTTTTATTAGGGCCCCCACCCACCGCTCAGGGGTGGGGGCCGGGGGGGAGGACAGTAGGTCCCCCCCCTTATTGTTTTTATTAGGGCCCCCACCCACCGCGCAGGGGTGGGGGCCAGGGGGGGAGGACAGTAGGTCCCCCCCCCTTATTGTTTTATTTGGCCCCCACCCACCGCTCAGGGGTGGGGGCCAGGGGGGGAGGACAGTAGGTCCCCCCCCACCGTGTTTTATAATGTGTGTTAATGTTTTATTAGGGCCCCCACCCACCGTGCAGGGGTGGGGGCCGGGGGGGAGGACAATAGGTCCCCCCCCTTTATTGTTTCATTAGGGCCCCCACCCACCGCGCAGGGGTGGGGGCCGGGGGGGGGGGGACCTACTTATTACCATTTTTTTTTTTTACAGTGAGCAGCCACAGGCTGCTCACTGTTTAGTGGACATGCCCCTACTCGCGGTATAGCGAGTAGGGGTATTGGGGAGATTTTAATCTTCCTTGTGCTATTATGGGGGTCATATTGACCCCCATAGAGTGAGGGGGGGACATGGGGGGCTTAGGAAGTGGCGAGGAGCACTGCTCCCTGCCGCTTCTATAGTTACATATTACAAGGAGGGAGCTGCACGCCGGTAGCTCCCTCCTTGTAATAAACTGAACGAACAAACTAACACTGATACACAGTGTTAGTTTGTTCGTCTGATTTTTTCTATTCATTCATTCGTCTGTCTGATGAATGAATGAATAGGTGAAATTCCCGTTCGCATGTCCAGGTGTTTCACTGGGCATGTGCGGGAATCTCACAGTCTGTGTAGTGTGGGTAGATGACGTGTCCCACAGGGACTTCACCTACCCACACAAAGATGGCGGCGCCCTGAATAAAGATCGGGGCATAAGATAAAGAATTAAAAAGAGGTAATGTGGGGGGCTTAGGGGCATTTGGGGGTGACTAGGGGGTCGATTGGATGTAGTGGAGGCGGGAGGGGGGTTAAAAAAAAAACGGGATTCGGCATGACAGTGCCGCTTTAAAAACGCTCATTACCACTAAACCTAGAAAAAACTAGAGAAAAAATGATCCCACGCTAAGGTTCAAAATATGCCTTTTGAATTACCCCAGGGTGTATTCTTTAATAAATAGTATGTGTCTGTGGGGAAGTTTCAATAACCAACCATCTAAACTACTCCAAATTGGAACATGGACACAGCGTAAAACTTCAAAGTTAGAAAAAAACTGAATGGCTGCGTCTCAAATGTGCCCCTTCAACATCCACATATACCTGGCAAAGGTACATATGGGGGTATTGCTGTACTCAGACCACATAGCTGAGCAACATATGAAGTATTATACAGTCGTAGCACACATAAGGTTTGCAAAATATACTGTGCAAACTCACTTTGTGTGTCAAAAAGGCAGAAAAAAACGCTTAGTACCACTACACCTGGTACAAGCTAGCGGAAAAATGATCCCACGCTAAGGTTCAAAATATGCCTTTTGAAATACCCTGGGATGTCTTCTTTAAGAAATGGTATGTCTTTATGGGGTATTTGGATCATATAGCCTGGTAAAATACTCTAAAATGGGACATGGGCACAGCGTAAAAATGTAAAGTTTGAAAAAAAACTGGAATGGCTGTGTCCCAAATGTGCCCCTCCGATGTCCACATATACCTGGCAAAGGTACATACGGGGTATTTTTGTACTCAGCCGACATAGCTGAGCAACATATAAAGTATTATAGAGTGGTGGTACACATAAGGTTTGCAAAATATACTGTGCAAACTCACTTTGTGTGTCAAAAAGGCAGAAGAAACGCTTATTACCACTACACCTGGTACAAGCTAGCGGAAAAATTATCCCACGCTAAGGTTCAAAATATGCCTTTTGAAATACCCTGGGATGTCTTCTTTAAGAAATGGTATGGCTTTATGGGGTATTTGGATCATATAGCCTGGTAAAATACTCTAAAATGGGACATGGGCACAGCGTAAAAATTTAAAGTTTGAAAAAAAACTGGAATGGCTGTGTCCCAAATGTGCCCCTCCGATGTCCACATATACCTGGCAAAGGTACATACGGGGGTATTTTTGTACTCAGCCGACATAGCTGAGCAACATATAAAGTATTATAGAGTGGTGGTACACATAAGGTTTGCAAAATATACTGTGCAAACTCACTTTGTGTGTCAAAAAGGCAGAAGAAACGCTTATTACCACTACACCTGGTACAAGCTAGCGGAAAAATGATCCCACGCTAAGGTTCAAAATATGCCTTTTGAAATACCCTGGGATGTCTTCTTTAAGAAATGGTATGGCTTTATGGGGTATTTGGATCATATAGCCTGGTAAAATACTCTAAAATGGGACATGGGCACAGCGTAAAAATTTAAAGTTTGAAAAAAAACTGGAATGGCTGTGTCCCAAATGTGCCCCTCCGATGTCCACATATACCTGGCAAAGGTACATACGGGGGTATTTTTGTACTCAGCCGACATAGCTGAGCAACATATAAAGTATTATAGAGTGGTGGTACACATAAGGTTTGCAAAATATACTGTGCAAACTCACTTTGTGTGTCAAAAAGGCAGAAGAAACGCTTATTACCACTACACCTGGTACAAGCTAGCGGAAAAATGATCCCACGCTAAGGTTCAAAATATGCCTTTTGAAATACCCTGGGATGTCTTCTTTAAGAAATGGTATGCCTTTGTGGGGTAGTTTGAATTATATAGCCTAGTAAAATACTCTAAAATGGGACATGGGCCCAGCGTAAAAATTTAAAGTTTGAAAAAAACTGGAATGACTATGTCCCAAATGTTCCCCTCCGATGTCCACATATACCTGGCAAAGGTACATACGGGGGTATTTTTGTACTCAGCTGACATAGCTGAGCAACAGATGAAGTATTATACAGTCGTAGCACACATAAGGTTTGCAAAATATACTGTGCAAACTCACTTTGTGTGTCAAAAAGGCAGAAAAAACGCTTATTACCACTACACCTGGTGCAAGCTAGCGGAAAAATTATCCCACGCTAAGGTTCAAAATATGCTTTTTGAAATACCACGGGGTGTCTACTTTAAGAAATGGTAGGCCTTTGTGGGGTAGTTTGAATTTAAAACCTGCAAAGATGCTTGGAAATTGCACATAGGCCCAGCGTCAAAATTCAAAGTTCTGTAAAAACTGATATGGCTTGGTCTCCAATATGGCACTGTAGCTTCACAAAATAGTGCCAAAGACATTCATTGGGGATGTCTTTTTACTCAGAAGACTTAGCTGAGCATATTTTGGGGGTTTTTAACTTAGTGGCACATATGAAATATACAAAATGCCCAGCAAAAATGCAATCCGTATGTAAAAAAATGCACCAAATTTTTTTTTACCACATACTTTGGCATATATTGGTGAAAAAATGGGGGCATGCTAAGGCACAATATGCACCTTATGATATACCCTGTAGTGTCTACTTTTACAAATGGTAGGCCTTTGTGGGGGTTTTTTGAACAGTCAAACTGTTATAATACCCCAAATGGAAGCATAGGCTCATTAAATCCATCTCTCAAAATTCTACTGTGAATACTGAAAAGGACAGGTCTCCTGTATGGCACTGTAGCTTCACGAAATAGTGCCATAGACATACAATGGGGGTGTCCTTTTACTCAGAAGACTTAGCTGAGCATAATTTGTACACCTGGACAGTCATGCCTCAAGGAGCACAGAATTCCCCCAGTCAATTTGCGAAGGCCATGGCCTCAATCTTAATTCCAAACTTCTGGAATAAAAGGGAATCATGACATGTCACACATGTCATGTGTCCTTAAGGGGTTAAAGCCCTTTTATTGCGGGACGGCATGGAACGCCGTAACGGCGTTAAGGGGTTAATAAATTCAAGAGTGGCATTGTGGCCACCAATGTTGAGTCAGATGCTGTCTATTGTCTCTTCAATACCCAGAACTAAATATTATTATATCTTAATGGGAAGTTCTAGAATGGAGATTTGAAGCACATTTCCAAACCCTTCATCTCTCAGAACTAGAGGTAAGAGAGTTGCTAGGTGGAAAAAAGACCAGGGGTTTAAACCGAATGATACATTTTATGGCCCTTCACACATACCGATTTAGAGCAGTACTATCATGGCCGAGTGTATTTTTTTTTACTGCCTTATTACTTCACCAGATCTATGTCCTAAGCACCATCTTAGTGTTCTTGGATGACGTTTACTGGATCGCCTTAATTTGCACAAACAAGCTTGAATGGTCAAATTCCCACAAATGCCCACTCCACAGTATTGGGTATCTGATTATGCCAGAATTTCAGCTATTTGTACATTTTTCCGAAAGACAAATGAATAGAGGTTACAAAACAAAGACCATTGGAAGGTTTGTTGGAAGAAATCTCTTCCTAAAATTCATTCTTCATTCATTTTGTTTATTACAAGGAGGGAGCAGCCAGCTTGTGACCCCCTCCTTGTATAATTTAAATGTAGAAGCGATGAGGAGCTCGCTCCAATCTTGCTGGAATTGGGTACGTTTTAAAAAGGGGTTTTTAACCCTTTATATGTGGTGGGAGGACTAGAGGGAAGGTGGACCAGAGGACTCTATAGTGTTAGGAATAGAGATTTTTATTCCTAACACTATAGATTCCCTTAAACAACCAAACCATGCTGCATTAATCCTTCACTCCACTGCATGAAACCTTGCATCCAAAACACTACCACCACCCTGTACTTAAATAGTGTGTTATGTAACTGGAGGTGTTAATTGTGTCTACATATTACAAGGGACTTGGGGCTAATAATACAATGTGACAAAATTAGATGCTGGGCTTTTCAGGACCGACTCGGTCCAGCCCCTACCTGCCACCCCAGCAATGTCCCTGTTTAGAGCTCCAGCAACTGCCTCCCTACACCAGCAATGGTCCTGTTCCTTTATTTTAAATAATTTAATTAGAAATGTAGGCACACTATACAAGTTAAGTCAATATATATTTTAAAGAATCACATGTTCACTTATTGTTCAAGACAAGACTCATATAACATCACACCAAGAATCAATCTCTCTCTCTCTCTCTCTCTCTCTCTCTTTATATATATATATATATATATATATATATATATTTATACACAAATTGAGACAGGAGCACTCACTTGGATTGTAGATTGATGAAGATGTTTTAATACACTATTGGAAAATCCAAGTGAGTGCTCCTGTCTCAATTTGTGTATCTATTGGCCTGGAGGCACCCGGGTAAAATATTTTTGATTTTTCATTTGGGGTTGAGTGCCAGAGTCTGAACTTTTAGAATGGGCAAAATGACTAAATGACAGGCAACAGAGGGTTGTAGTCAACGGAGTATATTCGAGGCAAGGTCTTGTCACCAGTGGGGTACCTCAGAGATCTGTACTTGGACCTATTCTCTTTAAGGACCCATTCTCTTTAATATTTTTATTAGTGATATTGCAGACGGTCTGGATGGTAAGATATGTCTTTTAGGTGATGATACTAAGATATGTAACAGGTATGATGTTCCAGGAGGGATAAGCCAAATGGCAAATGATTTAGATAAATTAGAAAAATGGTCAGAGCTGTGACAACTGACATTTAATGTGGATAAGTGTAAGATAATGCATCTCGGATGTAAAAACCCAAGGGCAGAGTACAGAATATTTGATATAGTCCTAACCTCAACATGATTTCAGATGACTTAAAGGTAGGAAGACATTGTCATAGAGCAGCAGGAAATGCTAGCAGAATGCTTGGTTGTATAGGAAGAGGTATTAGCAGTAGAAAGAGGGAAGTGCTCATGCCATTTTACAGAACACTGGTGAGAGCTTACTTGGAGTATTGTACGCAGTACTGGAGACCGTATCTCCAGAAGGATATTGATACTTTAGAGAGAGTTCAGAGAAGTGCTACTAAACTGGTCCATGGATTGCAGGATCCAACTTACCAGGAAAGGTTAAACAAACTTAACATGTATAGCTTGGAGGAAAGACGATACGGGAAGGATATGATAGAAACATTTAAATAGATATAGTGAATCAACACAATAAAGGAGGAGACTATATGTATATATTCTATCTTAGACTTAATATAAGGCCAGGGACTAATTAAAAGTTTTTCTAAAATTGGGAAAACTATATGAGCCAAATGGTTCTTATCTGCTGTCACATTCATTGTTTCTATGTTTATATATATATATATATATATATATATATATATATATATATATATATATATATATATATATATATATATAATATTTGTCATGCATTCTATGTAGGGGATATAAACCATTCTGGCAGTAAATTGGTTAATATTAATTTATATGTATATATTCACAGCTTCTAATCAGTAATCAGTTAAATTAGACTTATCGCAAGATGTTCAAACAGATTTCATAATAAATAAAAAGGAAAATACATCAATAACAAAGAGTTAAAATCAGTATAGCCATAATTCCGTATCTAAAAGCTAGATTGTGGAATTGATGTAAAGAACACACCACTAGCAAGTCAAGCAATTCAATGAGGGCTGAATGATTAGCCACAAGGAGCACTTACAATGTTCGCTGGTAATTTAGGTAATTGTATTGCAGGGTTTGTAGACCTATGATGAATTACCCAGATGCTTTTTGTACATTGCATAATTTGGACATATCTTGCAAATAACTCAAGCAAGTAGAATTTACAGTGTACTTGAGATGCAGGGTAGCTGATCCAATGAACTTGGAATAAAAGACAATTGCTATGAAGTTACTCTATCTTCAAAGGGAAGTTAAATAATAAATTTGTTTTGTGTGTACAAGTGCAGGCACATTAATTAGACTTTTTTATATATAAATATTTATTTATATTGTTTCTGTTAATCTGATAAAACTATAAAAATAATAGTGTGCTGATTGCCATATAACATTTACATTAGTTCTTTAACATACATAAAGTTGCTTTCATGTATAATGTAAATTCTAGGAGCACATCAAAATTTTATATATATGAGTAACTTCCTGTCGATAACCATCTTCTAGGTATACCCCCTTTATTTGAATTGTTGGATAGGTTTGGTTGATATCTTTCTTGATATAAAATTAATTATACATGAATGTTATAATGAAGTGCCTTTCAATATGTTGGCTACTGATACTGGACTGCTTCGGTTGCAGCAAGGACTGCAATTTAAGTCATTCTTCCGCTATTTGGAAATTCAGGTGACATCAGATTATGCTTCCGTATACTCTGCAAACTATTTACTTCTACTGCAAGCTCTGAGAAGGGAACTGGAAAATGTGGTCTCTTGGATAGATAGGGTTAATTGAATATAATCCTAACACTACTCTTATTCTTTCAGGCTCTTCCAGTTCTAGTCACAAACATTTAGAGAGCTTTCAGAGAGTCATAGACATCTTAATTTTGTAGAAGAGCTCTTCATCACACTTACTGCCCTACTTTTTTAAGATAATTTATTAAAGTCGCTCTAAGTGCCAAAACAACCATTCCAAGAGTTATACTGCAGAGAGTATGCTACTGCTTGTCTCACTGGTGAGACTGAATTATAACTCCAGTAGTTTACAAACTAGGTGTTTTTATAATCCTGCTTTCAGATATTAAATGAGGAACTTCCATTTCCTTGTCTGCTACGTGGGTTCCATGCTTGTGCAGGCAATATATGCACAACTAGGACAGGTCTTTTACTTCTCCTGTAGAAGAAAGGTGAGCCATATTGATCAGTACCACTCTACACTCCCTCACCCCCTGTTTGTGTCTCAAGACCCCTTCACCCTCTCTTCCTCTCCTGTCCTACTCAGTCCCTTTTGCATATCTCATGATCACTTTGTGCATGTCTCCTTACCCCCTTGTGCATTTCTTCTAACCCGCCTTGTGCCTTTCTCTAAACCTACATTGTGTCATTCCTAGCCCCTTTGTGTATCCCTTCTGATCCCTGCTGTGTGTTTTTCCTGTTTCCATCTTGTACATTTATACTTGCCAAACTTGTGTGTCTTTCTCAACTCCATAGTGGAGACGCCTGCTGAAAAATATTCACTATTGTCTATAAAGTGAGAATTCAAAATTAACTTAAATTTTAAGGGCAAAATAGCCAAACTAGAAAAAATTCTCTAAAAGTCAACTATGCTTTCTTAAAGGAAAATACCAACCATCTAAAGCAGTATAGCTTACTGAAGTGCCTTATGTGTAAAGAGTGTGTTCTATTTTTCTTTTCTTTATTTTACAAAAAGGACAATTTTAGAAATTAACACTTTTATAAATTAACCTTGTCACCCCCCCCCTTCCACCTCCCAGTGGTTAAACTCAAGAGGCAGCAATGGTCCAGAACACCTGCCTTGCAAAGATTTCTTAATGAGCTACATAGGTGTGATGGAACGTACCGTTCCTTTTGTGGATTTTTCTTTTTATACGTTTGGGAGTTATTATATCCGAACACATTGTATTCGACTCCCGAACTAGGAACACCCCTGTACCCCATTAGAACATTAACACCAGTAACTTAGTTGCAAAACCACAAGGGAAGTAATAAATGAATGCTTCCCCTGGGTGGCAGCCATTTCACATAACCGAATACACGTGATCAACAAAAGAATGGCGTCCATTTTGCTCCCGGAAGTGGGCAGCGGTACTTGGTCGTCGAGTGCCTGGAACCCTTTCTAGGTAGGCACTTGCCCAAACCCTGGTAAAGATTATATCGCTGCCCATCCTACTTCCCGACCAGCTATGTGAACGACGTTTGGGTGATGTGAACTACCGACTGTGGGGAGCATTCGCTCTCTGAAATAAGGAGAATCCTTTGTACGGTGTTCGCACAGGAACTCCCGAACAGAGATCGCCCAAGACACCTTTTTCCCTGGAACAATAGCCGGACTGGGAATGAAAAGCAGCCTTGGAATTAAATTCTATACCAGCCCCGTAATGCAGCGTGCCAGCATAGTGTGCAGATTTGAAAGCGGAAAAAAAAACTGAAAACTGAAAACTATCACTCAAATGTGAAAGAAAGCACTCATAGGGCTTCAAAATAAACACAAGAGTGGATTTGTTGTAAGCAGACGGGCATTTCCATATAATCAATGTTTCAGTCCAACTACTTTGACATATTAAGGAAAGTTTCGTAATTGGACTGAAATTGTGAATGTATGTTATTGCACAGAGTAAAAAAAAAATGATGTTATCTTGCTTATTTTGAAGTAACAAGAGTATGCTCTTCACTTTGGCTAACAACTGGATAATCACAGTCAACGCCAATTTAATTTCCATAGGAAAGCATTGGGAGGCTATTGCGCATTTGTGGCAAATTGCTGTGCTTCATCGCACCAATCAGCATCTCCTTATAGAGAGGCATTGCATCAATGCCTCTCTATGGGGAGCATTCGGCGCCTCCATGCGTGGAGATGCTCAACATAAGTTCTGCACACTGTGTAGCACTGAACTAGGAAGCAGCTCTAGTGGCCGTCTGAGTGACTGTCACTAGAGATGTTCCTAGGCAGCAATGTAAACACTGCCTTTTCTCTGAAAAGGTATCATTTACACTGCTCAGCATACAGGGACAGGCTATAGACACCAGAACCACTACATTAAACTGTAGAGATTCTGGTGACTATAGTGACCCTTTAATAGAAAGTCTTTCTCTCACCGGTCGACTCTAAATTACAGGGAGAGCAGGAAACACAAGTGAAGATGCATTTTGTTTGTGTCTTTTTCCCCAATGCCACGTTAATGTGTCTCTTAGCCCCAGCTCCTTTGTCTCTTTCTTCCCTTCCCCAGCCCTTATGTTAGTCTCTTTTCCAGGCTGCAGCAATTCTTTGTGTCTCTTTCCCCACAGCTCCTCTGTGTGTCTCATTCTCCCCTTCCTCAGCCCCTTCCTGTCCCCTTTCCAAGCCCCTCTGTCTCATTCCACCGGCTCCAGCCTTACATGGGTATCATTACCCCCTCCATCCCTCCATGTGTCTCAATCCATCTGCCCAGACCTCCATATGTCTCATTAGCTCCCTTAGCCCCTCCATATGTCTTATTAGCCCCTCCATATGAGTTATTAGACTCCCATCTCTCCATGTGTCTCATTAGCCCCCCATGTGTCCCTATAGCCACCCTCCCAACCCTACATGTGTCTCATTCCACCCCCTCTAGCCTTACATGTGTCTCATTAGCCCTCCATCCCTCCATGATTATCAATCCATCCCGCCAGTCCTCTATGTGTCTCAATCCATTCCCCCCAGCCCTGCCTGTGTCTCATTACCCTCCAGTCCTCAATGTGCCTTATTATCTCCCTCACTCCCTCCATAAGTCCCTATACCCCCTCCCAATCCTTCATGAGTCCCTATACTCCCTCCCAGCCCTTCTAGTGTCCCTATAGCCCCCAAACTCCCACATGTCCCATTAGTTCCCCCCAGCCCCATGTGTCCCATTAGTCCCCCCATGTGTCCCATTAGTTCCCCCCAGCCCCATGTGTCCCATTAGTTCCCCCCAGCCCCCATGTGTTTCATTAGTTCTTTCCCAACCCCCATGTGTCCAATTAGTCCCCCCCAGCTCTCCCTTTGGTCGAGATGGCAGACCGCGGTGGAGGAACTCCTGCTCACTGTACCCGGTCTGATAGGAAGCAGTTCTGTGCTCTCTGTGAGCACTTCCTGTCAGACCGGGTAGGGGAACAGAAGCTCCTCTACCCGCAGTCTGCGTGCTTGACCACGCTACATTCTGTGACTGGCAGGAAGGGAGCGCATTCCCTCCTGAGGTTACTATATAATTGTGCCATGTTGACCACGGGACGGTGCGCACTAGGTGGCAGCCTACCGGCCCAATAGTGTGCCGGCCCACCGGGAAATTTCCCAGTATCCGGGTAGCCCAGCACACCCTGCCTTGAACTATTTTGGGCCGGACGGCAGGGACGTATTAGGTGAGGCAAACAAGGCATTTGCCTTGGGCGTAATTTTCCAGGGAGTGGCAAAAAAAAGCCACCCCCAAATGCCCAGGGCAAATGTCTTGTTAGCCTTGCGGCTTACAAAAAATCTGGTCGGTCGGGCAGCGCTGGCGAGGGAGCACTTTCCCCTGAGCTCTCTGCTCAGCTCCCTGGCGTGCCGCCGAGTGATGACGAGTGCCGGAATATGACGTCATATTCTGCCTCCCGGCATCACTCTGCGGCGCGACAGGGAGCTGAGTAGAGAGCTCACTAATCAGTGCTCCCTTGCCAGCACTGCCCAGCAGCCCCACTGGACCCCAGGGAAAGGGAGAACCATAGGGCAGCACAAAACCAGGATACACCACTGCCGGACGGTCAAAACATTACCTCAGTGGCAATCTAATTCTGCCAAAGGATCTAAGTGATACTTGGCCAAGTTGGACACTCAGACCAGAGCTATCCGGGGATATAACTTTTGTGGGGTTCCTGGTGATATAGGGGGTACTTTGGGGGTATTATATATTTTGTGTATGTTTTCCTGTATCTGAGAGATAATTGAGTTATAATTTTCTTACTCAATTATCTCTAAGACACAGAGGATCCTGGGAAGGAAAACCCTTTAATTTTGTGTTAAAGACCCCATGCTAGGGGTCAGTGCATAAAAGCTGTGTGTGGCCAGAATAAAATCAGTTGACTCCCTGAACAATGTCTCATCTAGTTACTGGGAAAATGGATGCTTTAGTGTTTAACGGTTCCAGTCTGGCTGAGAGGAGGAATTAGAGGAGATAACCAGTTGGGTTATCCTAGTTCCGCTACAATAGGGAAGTCTATGATTGGACAATCACAGAAAGTCTGGGCTAGGGAAGAAGGAAATAGCTTGCAAAGGCTGCAGACAAAAGATCTGCATCTTTTGCAAGCTGGTTTTAGAAATACCTTCCCGCACCAAAAAAAAAAAAATTATAATGCATAATTAAATGCATGTATGCTATTATTGGGGGATATATTTACTAAATAGTGATTGTTTTATTTGATCAGTGGAATGTACAATACATTTGAAATTCCTATAAATTTGAATAATCACTTTAGTAAATAACCATGTTAGTGTCCTTTTTGAAGAAAGAAATGAATCCTAAGGAAATTAAGTAACTACAAAACAATCATGTAACTTTTGTGGAAAAAGTCCTGTATATTCTTAATCTCTTTTGGTTTTCAAATCCATTCCTTCACCCTGAGTATTTGAGCCCCTTTTCAGTGTGTGAGAATAATAGGCTTAGCTTAATTGAGATCAAGCTTAATTACTGACTGATTGCAACATGATTTATGTAGTTATGCTATGAAGCAATACGGTTACTGGGTATGCCACACAATTATTACTATATTGTTGATAACAGGCTTGAATAAAATGAAGAAGAGTTGTACATGGGAATATTTTTCCAAATTGCAAATCACACAAATCAATATTTGTTTTCAATAAATACACTTCCATTATAAAACTTGATTGTACTGTACAGTAAAAACTGTCATTGGGTTACTGGCCCTTGCCGCGCATGTGCATTTAGTCGGTGGCGTCAGAAGAGGGAGGAGAGTCCCATCGCCGAGGGAGCCCGGCGCTGGAGAAAAGGTAAGGGATTAACCCCTTCCTCCTCTTCAGCACCACGGGAGTGGGACCCTGAGGGTGGGGGCACCCTCAGGGCACTATTGCCAGGAAAACGAGTTTGTTTTCCTGGCACTATAGTGGTCCTTTAACAACGGGGTTTTAACAACTCATGCTGGATGTCCTCATGCTAAGAACCTGGAAGGACCTGGTAGACCGCCACAAGGGGTGGAGTTAACCATGCAAGGTAATCATTTCAGTTTCTCAGAAACTGCAATAGTTAACATTTTAGAGTTAAAGAGACATGGACACTGCACACAGACCACTTCAATGAGATGAAATCCTTATTCAGAGTGTGAGGACGTCCAGCATCATTTAAGGGACTCAAAGACGGCTAGAATGCAGGAAGTGCCTATAGTGGTGCAGTGAGCACCACAAGCAAGTTAGGCCCTCCAAATGGGAAAGCATTGTCTCAATGCTTTCCTATTGGGATTTCACTGATGCGGGATGTCATCGTGCAGAGCGTGAGTTCATTCAGAGTTGTTTAAGGGATTCCGTCCACCAGCATCCAGGAAGTGCCTCTAGTGGCTGTCCTGCAAGGCAATTATTGCAGATTCTCTAGAATTGCAATGTTTTTGCAGGACCAAGGGGGCCAGGGACAGTGCACCCAGACCACTTTAATGATAGGAAGTGGCCTGGGTGACTATAGTGTCCCTTTATCCTTCACATATTGGTTACAAAAAAAAATGTATGCACACTACATGCCGAAAACTAACTAAACTAGAAAAAAATTTCTTTTCATAGCAGATGCTCTGAAGATATTCTATACTTAAAATTAAAATATATTTCGAGGCTACAAAACAAAATGTGTAGAGATTATTGGAAACCTGTCAGTGCCTGTTCAAGGTCTGAAAAGGCTGCAGCAAATAGCTTTTCTCTTTGCCATGGAGACTGAGTCTGGTTTTTCAGTTACTCTGGAAACCAAAGGCTTTCTGTTTTCTAGTCCTTTTCAGTTACTTTTTGCTATTAAACCTTTTGGTTGAGACAAAAGGAGGGGGCCTGGCGACACTTTCCAATGGCAAATGTAAATGGTAACATGGAATTCAAAAACACAGAAAAAAAAATCATAAATCTGCTTTTCATAAAGGTATGCATCTTAGTTGAAGACATTGTTTTAAATAGATTAATATTTCACTAGATAATAAAATAAACAATAAAAGTTAACAAATATTTGAATTATAGCATAAGGAATGTGCAAGTCTGTTGCTTGCATGTAATTATAATATACTGAATAATTCAAATGCACAAATACAATTAAATGTAGCCATGCATACGCATTAATATTTTATTTATGCTTTATACTATCAAAAGAGTGTACCACTGCAACACTAGTGGTGGGGGCACTGTGAACCATGTGTACAATATATGTCCTTGTGATGATGCATGTTTTGCATTCAGTCCTGAGCATTGCACAGGGAAGAAACCGCCAAGCATGCTGGGTTGGATGCTTGCTCACAGATTATCACCTTTGAGACCACCTGTGTGCCAGTGCCAGAAGTGGTGACAGTATGAAAAAAAAAAAACAGCTAGCTCTTTCACTAGCAGAAGGGATAGATGAAAATGTATTTGATTATAATAGTATTTACAGAACAAAGGGAACTGGAGGGCACATCCAGTACATGCATGTCCAAGTAGAGGTGCTGCCATAAAGACCAAAATATATACAAAACACAGATTAGGGAACAGCGCACAGACAATAAATTAAACAAATAAATACATACATTTCACAAGGCTACTTAAAATCGCCTGTTCTAACAAACAAATATGGGGATTCAGTTACACCATATGGCTTTATTGTGTTAAGTCCACTACTACGTCACAGGACCCCAATATTAGTGGGTCCTACACTAATTTTAACATGGGAGATTAAGATGCTGTGACGGTCATCCCTGGGTAGTCGGGGTATTTACCGCCTAGATGTCCTTTTCCCCAATCTGGAAGGGCGCTGTGGAGTCCCAATACGACATCCTAGTGTACTGCTATGATAAACAAGTTCTTTGTGATTACAGCAGGTATAGCATTTCCCAACAACATGAGACGAGATAAGGGTAAGAAGATCTGAGAGTTTAATGGGTCATGTTGGATTTTTATACAATTCCTCAGGCCAGGGGAACGCCCCCTGGACCCGATGGAGCACCGAATTACAATATGTACAAACCAATAAAACAATGTACAATGTTTGATACTCCCACATACAGCACACACTCCCTCCCCTCTACTTGGGAGGTAATTGAGCAAGAAACTGTACTTAACTCAATTATCCCCAAGCAGAAAAACCTAATTTTTCACAAAGTACAGAAAATACCCCAAAACATCACATAAACCCATTCCCTTTTGACCGACCGCATGCATGGCTTCATGCCCAAAATAGTTCCAGAGAATTAGGCTGTGCGGTCTGTCTATCTTCAATGATTAAAATGCACTTCAAATAGTCGAACGAGACCGTTCGTGCACACAGTCAGAGTTGAAGTGTGTTCGGTAGATTACTTTTACTGAATGGCGCTCTGTTTGTGGGGATTTAGTCGAAGTTAGCTGGAGGTGGAAGTTCTAGCGATGTTCGTACCGTTCAGTTTCCGATTTTAATTCCATGCACTTGACGACAAAACACTGCTGGCCACGTTCGACTAAACAATATGGCCGCCGCCACGTGTTTGGCTATACGAACGGTGACAACCCAGTCGTTCATCAATTAAGCTGCGGTTAACCATAACTTCTGGGAGGTTAACAAACAGCACACTTCAAATTATGGGTGGTCCGGTACTTCGGCTGTTCGACAGTTTAAAGTATTATTTCAAATCACTTCGAAAGGTGGAAGTGGTACCGGTAAAAGTCCCAGCAGACAGAAATAATGTCCTAGAATCAAATAAGTCACAGAAGCCATAGTTCCAAGGAAAAAGACTGGCGATTAGTCCTCTCCATAACCCAGTGGCAAAGTGGCCTTCATTATGCAGAAAAGGGGAAACACTATAACCACTGCAGGAAGGGAAAGCACCATAACCACTGGGAAAACAGAGGGCTCCTGTTACAAATGCTAACTGCAATACTTACTGCTTAAACTGCTTCCAGAGACCCACCTCAAATTATGCTTTCATGTGGTCAATTCCAAAGGGGCACCTATAGTGGATGGGTGGGATGCTCAGCCCAATAGGAGTCTGTTCTGAATTCCAAATCATCACTGAAAAAAAGAAGGATGGAGGGCTCACCCAAAGGAAAGAATTAATTGAGGAGGGTCTCTGGAAGTAATTTAAGCAGTAAATTAGGCAGTTATCATGTTAAAATTATAAGACCCATCGATATTGAGGTACTGTGAAGTAGAGATGGGCTTAACACAATATGGCTATATAGTGTAATTGAATCCCAATATTTGTTTACTAAGGTGATTTTAAGTAGCCTTGTGAAATTTCAAACTGTATTTTTGTGTGTGCACTGTTCCCTAATCTGTATATATTAATAGTCTTAGATAAGTAGTTATCTTCTTGCTAGTATTAATACCAAGATATCAGTTTGTAAATCTAAATGCATTGTTATGTTATATATAACTAAATAATTTATGAGGATTATTTACATATCATACTCATTATATAGTATATTGCAGACATTATGTGTTTCTCTATGTATTAACTTATAGACAACAGGTGTGTGTATATTTCAAAATCTGACACATGCATTCATTGTTGAGTGTGATTATAATTCAAAGATGAATGTGCAAGTGTGCACAGAAGCATGTGCCCTATGCACAGTGCTCCAATTATATGCAAATTAGCTGCTTAAATACATTAAAAAGAAAAATATAATAAAACAACTGACAGCATCCACTTGGAATATAATAAATTATTCAACAATTAACAATTATTCTCGCCATCATTGGAAGAATTTTGAAGATTTATTTTAATTATATTAAAATAAAGTATAATAAAGTATATATATATATATATATATATATATATATATATATATATATATATATATATATATATATATACAGGGAGTGCAGAATTATTAGGCAAGTTGTATTTTTGAGGATTAATTTTATTATTGAACAACAACCATGTTCTCAATGAACCCAAAAAACTCATTAATATCAAAACTGTATATTTTTGGAAGTAGTTTTTAGTTTGTTTCTAGTTTTAGCTATTTTAGGGGGATATCTGTGTGTGCAGGTGACTATTACTGTGCATAATTATTAGGCAACTTAACCAAAAACAAATATATACCCATTTCAATTATTTATTTTTACCAGTGAAACCAATATAACATCTCAACATTCACAAATATACATTTCTGACATTCAAAAACAAAACAAAACCAAATCAGTGACCAATATAGCCACCTTTCTTTGCAAGGACACTCAAAGCCTGCCATCCATAGATTCTGTCAGTGTTTTGATCTGTTCACCATCAACATTGCGTGCAGAAGCAACCACAGCCTCCCAGACACTGTTCAGAGAGGTGTACTGTTTTCCCTCCTTGTAAATCTCACATTTGATGATGGACCACAGGTTCTCAATGGGGTTCAGATCAGGTGAACAAGGAGGCCATATCATTAGATTTTCTTCTTTTATACCCTTTTTTGCCAGCCACGCTGTGGAGTACTTGGACGCGTGTGATGGAGCATTGTCCTGCATGAAAATCATGTTTTTCTTGAAGGATGCAGACTTCTTCCTGTACCACTGCTTGAAGAAGGTGTCTTCCAGAAACTGGCAGTAGGACTGGGAGTTGAGCTTGACTCCATCCTCAACCCGAAAAGGCCCCACAAGCTCATCTTTGATGATACCAGCCCAAACCAGTACTCCACCTCCACCTTGCTGGCGTCTGAGTCGGACTGGAGCTCTCTGCCCTTTACCAATCCAGCCACGGGCCCATCCATCTGGCCCATCAAGACTCACTCTCATTTCATCAGTCCATAAAACCTTAGAAAAATCAGTCTTGAGATATTTCTTGGCCCAGTCTTGACGTTTCAGCTTGTGTGTCTTGTTCAGTGGTGGTCGTCTTTCAGCCTTTCTTACCTTGGCCATGTCTCTGAGTATTGCACACCTTGTGCTTTTGGGCACTCCAGTGATGTTGCAGCTCTGAAATATGGCCAAACTGGTGGCAAGTGGCATCTTGGCAGCTGCACGCTTGACTTTTCTCAGTTCATGGGCAGTTATTTTGCGCCTTGGTTTTTCCACACGCTTCTTGCGACCCTGTTGACTATTTTGAATGAAACGCTTGATTGTTCGATGATCACGCTTCAGAAGCTTTGCAATTTTAAGAGTGCTGCATCCCTCTGCAAGATATCTCACTATTTTTGACTTTTCTGAGCCTGTCAAGTCCTTCTTTTGATCCATTTTGCCAAAGGAAAGGAAGTTGCCTAATAATTATGCACACCTGATATAGGGTGTTGATGTCATTAGACCACACCCCTTCTCATTACAGAGATGCACATCACCTAATATGCTTAATTGGTAGTAGGGTTTCGAGCCTATACAGCTTGGAGTAAGACAACATGCATAAAGAGGATGATGTGGTCAAAATACTCATTTGCCTAATAATTCTGCACTCCCTGTATATATATATATATATATATATATGTGTGTTCTTTGTGTATATATCTAATATAATGTATTATATGTATATATATATATATATATATATATGTATCTATATAAAATTATTAATCTAATCAATCATTTACTTTAGACTTAAAAAGAACAAAACCTATATATGGTTTAACACTAAAAGTCAGTAAAACAATTTTAAGCTGTATATATAACCATCAATCATAAGGTAAAGTTAAAATTGTATGTACTGATTTATTAATATCAAGGACTCTACATGTGGAATGTAGAGTGTGGTAATTGGAAGTTGACTGATGCTCTGATTAGTTAGTTATGCCTTCATAACACATATAAATGTCTTATCCACTGTTCATTTGGTGAGGGGAATAAGAGGAATCTTTGTACAAGCCAAAAGACTCCTGTTATCTATATTTAACCCCTCGGCTCTTATTTATTGAGTTAGGAAGATTAGATGTAGACCATTTTGGTTTAAATTTGATATACTACCAACTATTGCAGTTGCAAACCTCAACTTCCTTCTCTCATTTCTCTTCTCATGAGGAGGTTTATCACTGATTAATATTGAGATCTGGTATGCACATTCAGATGAATTTAACAAGTAACAAACAAAAGTTGTTCATTTTTACATTAGTCCAAAATAATTTCTGACCCAGAAACAAGTTATAATATAAAGTTATATGTGATAGCATGACTTTTCTTCTGGTAACTGTCTTTTTGATTGGATGGGAATAGAAAGAGTTCTTATGATCAGACTATACCGAAAAAGAAGATGAAGAGTTTAACAAATACCTGTATCATATATGATTATTTAATTTTATTTAAAAAGCATTCCCATTTGGTATCTGTATTGATTTATGTACACTTAAATCTTGAATATAGCAAATAATATGGAATGGATGAACTGCAAGTGTAGGATTTGGGTATTTCTTTAAAGAATGATTGAGACTTAAGAATTGCACATAGAAAATGAAAAGCTAAATTTGGTTTTGACTCAGAAAGTGATTTTGATTCACATTCTGAGATACATTGATGAAGCCCAGTTGAATCAGATTTGGTTTTAGTTTGCTGAGAAGACTTTAATGTATTGCACGGGGTAATGTCAGCTGCAAAGAATCCATCTTTGAGGAATATGTTAGAAAGTTTAGGTTGCTTATGTTGTATGCATCATACTTTGCTCTGCTGCCTTGTAAATCATACTTGGAAAATATTCTGAATTCATGTAAAGGCATTTGAAAGTAACGTAAGAAAGAAGTGGTCTAGAAATAGTTGGAGACTGAATACTAGGCTCAAGAAATATAGGAGCGTTATGAACTGTGAAAATCTGAGCCATTTTTGGTTCACGTGCCAAACCTCAGGTATCTTCCTTTATAAAGAGTCCTTTGCTAACTGGAAATGTAATTTACAAACCTGGATCACATGGTATCATAATTCAAAATATAAAATTGATTTAATCAGTAAAATTAAATTAACTAATAGTGCAGTCAAATTCATGTAAATGCAAGAGTTCTAGATTTTCTTGTATCTTAATTATTAACCTATGTTAAGAAATTAGAAATGTTTTATTGACTACCTACCTGAAATCACTATAGACACTATAAGATAATTCCAGAAACTTTTTCTCACATAGAACCTCCGTGGTCTACCTTCACTTTTAGTCACACTGGACCTCAAATAACTACTCTATGTTCATAGCCTGTGAATATACATATCACACAAGACATTCCAACTGTTATTGGTGCAGGGGATTCCTTAAAATCACTAACCAAATATGAAACAATAAATCTCAAAACAAAGAAACAGTGTAGCACTTATTTACAGTTAACTCACACTTTCATGAGCTAAAATCCTTAGCTCTAGTGGGAACAGCTTCCGGGTCCGTAAGAGCGACCCTTACCCTCTTTATGACATTAATCCCATAGTTTGTCCTGGATAATGGCTCAAAATAAATATTAACATAGGGTAATACCATCATCCATTGTACAGCTGGAATTTGCTGGTGCTATATAAATAATAAAATAATAATAATAATAATAATATACAAAAAATCCAAGATATATCACAAGTGAATACACACAGGGATGGAGACGATATTAGGCTCGATGTATACACAGTGTGTGGTTTGTGTCCACACTCCCTCTTTAGTGGTAGCAGGAATAAGGTGCCAAAAGTATAATTAAAATTACATTTATTGAATATTAAAACAAATATAACATAAAAAGGAAACTCTGACTTTCGCCAGAACGCGTTTCACCACTTACATACAGCTGGGCAATTAGTAGTGTAAGAGAGAAGGTCCTCCGTCCTGCTAATATACCCCTTCAATAGGGGGATGATTCAGTTCAGGTTTGGAAATGCGCGCCCTCTCCCATTGTGCCGGGATTGCGCTGCGTTCCAAACTTCATCTTTATACAGTGTCTTTTGACGCGGCAGCTGCTTCTGTACGCCTCTGCCATCGCGTTACTTCCAGCTCTTCCCTTGGAAGTCATCACCAATCCTCTCATGCGTGTCAACAGCCGTGTTTGCGTTCTATATGTAGATCCATCATAACATTTTGTATTTCCTTTTGTATACCAAGCTTTATTGTACTTCATATGTCCTTTTTCTTCAAATCTCATATTATACATATATACTTCTTCCATACATTTGTAATGTTGGGGCAATACAGAAGAACAAGAAGGCAACATTGGTAAATGTCATTGTTACAAACTGCCTTTTGTAACTGGTTTCTTTATGTGCCAAATTGCCCTGTTTCCCTGGCTTATGGAGAAGCCTGATTGCCAGCCTCCTGCCTCATGACTATGGCCCCTGGGAAGTATTGCCATTTAAAAACACTATTTGGACTTCTTGGTGTTTAAAAGACTGTTCTGGCCCTTTAAATGAAACTGGCTGCTTTGTCCCTCCTCAACCTCTCATCAGCCCATGCTAAACTTTAACCCCATGGCGATTTTATTTTGTTCGTGGGATCTGAGTGCTGTTCAGATATATTGAGAGCTCAGATACAAGCTATCTGGGGATAGGTTGAATGTGGGGGTTCTGTTCAGTGTAATGGGAATTGTGTATTTTTGCTGCTGTTGTGAATGGAGATATTTTTTGTACCTGGAGATAATTGGCTTACCACACCCAGTTAAGCCAATTATCTCCAGGATAGAGGAGAAGATAGACAGGCTGCACAGCCTAACTCTGTGGAACTGGTTTGGGGCAGGAAAGCCATGCTTGCAGTCGGTCAAAAAGGACTTCCATCTTACTTTTGAACCACTGGGCCAATTTGTATGATTTTGACATATGTTTGTATACTGCATATGCTGGTTCAGAATATGTATGTTTTATGTGAATGTGATGTATACTTTTAAAGTGAATATTGTGTAAAACTGTGTATTTTCCTGCCTGTGATAATTACATTAGCCCACTGTGTACAGTAATTCTATCACAGGCAGAGGGGAGGATTTTGCTGGAATGAATGGGAGTGTTTGACTGTATTGTAATGTTTTGATTGGTTGTTCCACAAGACCACGTTGGTGGTAACCTTGTGGGAAAAGTTGCATATATGTGCCAATAAACCCTCAGACTGCTGAGTTTCTGTTTTACCCTCAACATAGAGCCTCATCTCATGTGTGGGGGAAAAGGCTGCATTTACACTGGGGATTGCTATACACTGTATACTCCCTTGGCTATAATCACTAAGCTCTATTAAGAGCTTGTACCAGCTTTGCTCTCTGCAGGAAGAGAGGTTCAGTCTGCAGTGCTGATGGTGTTAAGTTGAGGGCTTGGAGTCCTCGGGAAGCACTAGGAGCATCCATCAACGGAGATACTCGGTTGGAGTACTGGAGCTCCGTTACAGTCATGTATAAAACACTATTTACAATAGTATTAACATTCAGTCTCAATATGTAAATCAGCACCAAATATGCTAACAAATTGTTAAAAAAAATTGAACGAGCTGAAAAAAATTATCTCTATAAAATACATAGTATTAATAGTCCCAATTTAGCGAATAGAAATAAATAGAAAATATATAACCATTAGTATAAAACCTGTTCTAGTTATACATTAAAAATAACTATGTCTCCTATAAAAAAAATAATTATTAAGTAAAAAAATTACACATTTCAATTTTTTGATTTAAACCGTAAAGGATAAGGGTATTTAATTTAAAGATCCATAGCATTTCTACTATACTTAATTTCTGGTCAAAATTTCCTCCCCTCAAATCTTTTCCACTATTTTACCCCCATAAAGTGCATTCCTCTAGAGTCACTATTGTGGCTTAGTTTTAAATGGGAGAATACACTATGTAGGTCAAAACCTTTCATAATATTTCTAATGTGCTTTTCTACCCGAATATGTAGTGTTGTAGTGGTTTTACCTATGTAATAGAGACCACATGGGCATTGCAAAAGATAGATGACATTTTTCAAATGACAAGTTATTAATTTTTAAAAGGGTACTTAACCCCTACTTTGTTAATATGTTTCTTAAGTGTTTTTTTTTTTCCTGTTCGTTTACAAGCTAAATAATAACCACATCAAAATAAATCCTTCTGTTTATTGAGAAATGTGGTTGGCTAATTTTTATCTTTAATAAAACTTTTTTTTAATACATTTTTTAAATTACTTATTCCTCTATGAATGAAAGTAGGTTGATTAGGTAAAATAGTTTTTAGAACAGGATCCTGTAGCAATATCGGCCAAAGAAATTTCACAAATCCTCTAATGCTTTTATTCTCTATACTAAAATTACATATAAAGTTTTATGTTTATATTGTAATAATTGTCCTCTTTCTTTCTTTCTGATTTCTGTTCTTGATTCTTCCAGCTTAATTGTTTCATATCCTTTTTCTAAAACAATCTTGTTTAATACATAGAGACTGCTCCTCATATTTAGCTAAATCCGTACAATTATGCCTTATTCTCAAAAATTTTCCTTCTGGGGCATTTTTAAACAATGGGGAAAAAAACTTTTTCTATAAAAATACATAGATCTAAAAAAAATATTACTTGTTGGCTCCACATACTAGTTAATTTAATACCCCAAGTATTGTTATTAAGAACAGATAGAAAATTCTTAAGGTCATCTTTCTTACCTTTCCAAATAAAGAGAATATCATCTATATAACGGCCATCGGTAACTGAGTTTTGCTCCCAGTTACAGTCACCAGATAAAAAGAGATTGGCATAACTGGGAGCAAACTTGGTCCCCGTGGTCGTCCCTTTAATCTGTAAATAAAAATCCTCCTTAAACCAAAAGAAATTATTATGTAAAATTAAATTGATGCCTTCTCATATATAGTCAATTTAAGGATCCATAAAATCAGAAAAATTGTTTAAAGAATAGTTCACTGCTTTACAGCCGTATTCATTTAGTATATTGCTGTAAAGTGCTGCGACATCACAAGTGACTAAAAATAATTTTCCTCCCATTTCAAGTCCTTTAAGAGATTTAACACTGAAATGGTATATTAGATGTATGGTTTTCTTTGTTGCACTAGAGGTTGTAATTGGATGTCTATGTATTGGGATAATCTACTGGATATTGCATCCACACCTGCTACAATAGGTCTTCCGGGGGGATTATCAATATTTGTTTTGAGGAAATTAAACCTTAATGAATTTAAAGGGAGCCTATGTCTGAAGAAATATTTTTTTTTTTTTTAAATCCCTTACAAATACAATTGAGAAATGACATCAAGTATAAACAGACTAACCTGAGAGAAAAATCCAACTTCTTCCCAAAACAAATGATTTCGGAGAAGATGATCACTTTTGAAACTATGGTTATGCCAGAAATTAATAAACTTAAAACAAATGATGATTTTAGAATTAATTTAAATATACAGGAAAAGAGAGCCCTGAGAGAATTAAGTGAAGATCCTAATCTAGTTATTAAACCGGCCGACAAGGAAGAAGGGATCATTTTAATGTCTAAATAATTTTATGAGAAAGAAGCAGAAAGAATTTTAAAGGAAACAAATACCTATAAGAAATTAGTTAATAATCCTAGTAAGGAAACAGGTAATTTATTTTTAGAAATTTTAAACAAAAAGGAATTTGAATTTTTAAATATTCAGTATCCAAAAATAACTGTGTTTTATTTCCTCCCCAGAGCAGCACCTATTCCCCAAGGCAGAGTAGGCATCTGCTTACCCCATAGGGCAGGGGCTTTCTCTGCCGATGCATGCCAATGCATAATGAGCCAGGGGGGAGAGGGAGGCACCTGGCGGCGAGGGAGTTCTCCCAGCTCTGAGGTTCTTCCTGCTTCTATTGGCTCCATGCATTGATGCCATGCGCCGGACGTCATTCCGGCCTCGCATCTCTAAACAGCGCAAGAAGCAGGAAGAACATTGAAGCAACTGGACTCCAAGGAGAGGACTCCTAAAGGTAAGGAAGTTTGATGGCCTAAAAAAAAATAATTGACACAAAATAAAATTATTTATGTGTGTCTGAAAGAATGAGTAAATGTGTGAGTGTGTCTGTCATTGTGTGACAGGGTAGATATCTGCTTGGGGCAAATAAATAGAAATCAATTATTAGTTGGGATATGTTATAAACCACCTATTGGAAATATTAATGAGGAAGAACAGCAAATTGGGAAAGCTGCAAATCTGGGTAACACGTTATTCTCTGAAAAGGCAGTGTTTATATTGAAAAGCCTGCAGAAGCAGGCTATAGACAATTGTGATAGAGAGACTAGTATTTCAGCAAGGGGAATTAGATTTTTTAATTTGTTAAATGACACCTTTATGTCACAACTGGTATAAGCACCAACTAGAAAGGATGCTTGTCTTGATCTTTTGACAAATATTCAAGTAAGGGAGCATTTGGGAAATAGTGAACACAATATGGAAAGTTTTTAAATGAACTCAAAAAAGCAAAAGCACGTGGGGTATACTAAAATGTATAATTTTAAAAAAAGCCAATTTCAATAATATTAGGGCAGCTCTACAACATATTGACAGGCATAAACTCCTAAGTGAACAAAACACTGGAAACTCTTCAAACAAATATTTTGAAGGTACATTTCTCAGTATGTACCATTGGGTAATAAATACATACATACAAAAACAAATTGAAACAAATGTGGCTTAGTAGAGAAGTAAAACAAGATATTAAAAATAAGAAAAGAGCCTTTAAAGCATTTAAAATTGACAAATCAGAGGCATCCTGTATAAGAAATAAAGAAGCCAATAATGCTTGCAAAAAGGCAATTAAAGTGGCTAAACTAGAAAATGAGAAATTGATAGCCAAAAAATGCAAAACCAACCCCAAATTATTTTTCAAGTACATTAATTAAAAAAAAATAAAAAAAAATTAAAGTATAGGTACATTGGAAACAGAGATGGGTCTGTTCGTTAATGATGACCAGGAGAAGGCAGAAATTTTAAATAACTATATTTCTTCAGTATATATTAATGAGGATCCTATGGCAAGAGATATGCAAATGATTACTGCAAAAAACTTGCAGATAACTTGTGATTGGATGACTCGAGACAAGGTGCTACAGCAATTAAAGAAAATTTATGTAAATAAAGCTCGGGTGTCTGACAGTACTCACCCAGGAGTACTTAAGGAGCTAAGTGGGGAAATAAGTGAACCTCTGTATTTAAAAGATTCTTCTGTTTCAGGTATTGTATCAGAGGATTGGAGGAAGGCAGATGTCGTTCCTAAATTTAAAAAGGGTTCAAATCCTTGCCTGGAAATTATAGACCTGTGAGCTTAACTTCTGCGACTGGGAAAAATATTTGAAGGGCTATTAAGGTATAATATTCAGGAATTCATTGTGAGCAACCTTGTTATTAGCAATAATCAGCATGGATTTATGAAACATAGGTCATGTCAAACTAACATAATTTAATTCTACGAAGAAGAAAGTAGATGTATAGATCAGGGTATTGAAGTGGATGTGATCTACTTGGATTTTGCCAAGGCATTTGATACGGTTCCTCACAATAGGTTAGTCTTTAAACTTAAAGAAATTGGTCTAGATGAATATTCATGTTCTTGGTTAGAACATTGGCTTAAGGATAGAGTACAACGAGTTGTCATTAATGGTAAATTTTCAAGCTGGACAACAGTGGTAAGTAGTGTTCCTCAGGGTTCTGTTTTGGGACCGCTTCTATTTAACATATTTATAAATCATCTTGAAATAGGCATTGAAAGCCATGTTTTACTGTTTGCAGATGACACAAAACTTTGTAAAATAATAAAATGTGAGCAGGATATTGCTTTGCTGCAGAGGGATTTAGATAGATTTGGGGACTGTGCACTAAAATGGCAGATTATGCACTTAAGGGTCAAGAATGCACAAGCAACTTATACTCTAAAAGTAGTGAATTTGGGATAACAACACACGAGAAGAATTTGGGAATTGTTACAGACAACAAATTAGGCAGCAATACGCAATGTCAATCTGCAGTTGCTAAGGCTTGTAAGGTTTTGTCATTTATAATTTGGGTCATACATTCTCGGTATTAAAATATAAATTTGCCTCTTTATAAATCGCTGGTAAGGCCACACCTTGACAATGCTGTGCAATTTTGGGGAACCTGTTCTAAAGAAGGATATCATGGCACTAGAAAAGTGCAGAGACGAGCTACAAAAAATGTATAAAAGGAATGGAGCATTGTTATGAAGAAAGGTTAACATTTTTTAATCTCTTTAGTTTGGAAAGACAGCGCCTCAGAGGGGATATGATAACATTATACAAATATATTCAGGGCCAGTACAAACCATTATCTGGAAATCTATTCATAAACAGGGCTATACATAGGACACAAGGTCACACATTTAGGCTGGAAGAATAGCTGCTTGATCCAAGGAGATATCTAAATAAAAAAATAAAGCGTATACTGCGCCTTAAAATTTATACATACATAAACCTTCGATACAAAGTAATATACCTCAGGGGAAAAAGAAAGAACAAATAATAGTGCAATACAGTATGGTACAGTTAGGGTACAATAAATAGTATAGGAAAACCACTCACATACGCTAGAGCTTATTAGAGCTCTGCTGTATAACGCGTGGACGGTACAATCCCCGTCTAAGGATGTATGGTGGTTGGAATGCTGGTAATCCTCCAGATCTCGGTAGAAAAAACAGAGAGGGGACTCCAATGGTGCAGTAAATACTGATATATGTAATAAATAAAAAGAAGACATGTACTTACATTCTCTAGAGCAGGACTTGCTCTAGTTAAAACAGCATGGGTGGTATAATCCCCACCTGAGGATATAGATGGTATCAGGAATCAAGCCAAAAAAAGGAATGAGTAAATAGTACTAAAAGGTAACTATTTATTAAAAAGGAAATAATAACAAACAATTGAACAAGATTTAAAATCTCAATAAATGTCCCACTTGACGCGTTTCGCCCGTTCAAAGGGCTTTTTCAAAAGTGTGGGAGACGTCCTCTTCATGTTCCTTCTTTATAGGGTAGGCTTGATTCGAATTTCTTCCGGGTTCGCTTCATTTCCGGTTTTCCGAGTCGCGCCGGAAATGACGCGATCGGTCAGCGTCTATGAATGAACTTGTGTGCCACTGTGGAACGCACGCGTCACACTAGGAAGTGACGCGCCGCGATCAGATTATCAAAGGCCGCAATGGATCGTGGGATATCTATGTGGAACGCACGTCACGCAAAAAAATATTTGTATAAAAAGAGGGGGGAGAGAAAATAACATCAAGCTGGTAAATAAAAAAAGGAGTAATTGGTATATATACATAGATATCCCACGATCCATTGTGGCCACTGATAATCTGATTGCGCCGGAGGGGGCTCTTGGAGGGGGCTGCTTGCCCGCCTCCTACCTTCTGACTATGGCCCTGGGATATATGGCATTTGAAGACACAATTTGTGCCCTGTGACAAAATTGTGCACAAATATGACTATTGTCCATATTTTTTATGATTCCCTTCGTTTGTTGCACTGTTCCCCATGTGTGTCATCTGTTGTTTCCGCTGGATAGACTACCAGACAAACTGTGGAGCTACTGGGTGGCCACCATTTCATGTATCAGATGCACATGGTGAGAACAATGGATGAAGCACATGGTGAGAACAATGGATGGCGGCCATTTTAACTCACAGACACTGTTTTTACTTTTCTACACGGTGCCATCTCGCCGGTATTTGGTGCACAAAGACATCGTTCAGTAGTTTTAAACTAGAACAGGGGACACATTTAACAGTAATTATTTTTCATATAGCCTGTATATGTTCTGCGGAATCTGCATTAAACCGTATCTTACAAACTACTGAACAGATCTGGGTGAATTTTGGATATTTGGTTCACCCAGATCCCCCGGTTCCAAGGATATATGGGGATATATATGGATATATATTTTTATGGGGTTATTGCATGTTTTGGGGTCCCTGTGATATGTTTTATAATACTGTATTTTCCTGCCTGTGATAATTAAGTTAGTCTAATGTGTTGAGATAATTGTATCACAGGCAGAAGGGAGGATTTCTGATGTTATAAATGGGAGTGTTAGCTGTGTTGTAATGTGTTGATTGGTTGTTCTTCAAAACCCTGTGGGCAGTACTATGTTTGTAGAATGTGAATAAAAGAGGCTGTATGTGCCAGTACAGTCAGTTCTACTTCACCCTCAATTTGGAGTGCCGTCTATTATTGGGGGAATCTGCTACAAGGGATTGCTATGCTAGGCATACTCTCTTGCTATATCACTACTAAGCTCTTGTAAGAGCTTGTTCCTGGCTTGCTCTCTGAATGAGTCTACGTGGTTATGGTGTCGGCTGGAGTGTTTGGAGTCCTCAGGAAGCGGTAGGAGCATCCATCAACGGAGGTACCCAGTCGGGGTGCCAGGTGATCCATTACACTCCCAATTACCTTTTCTTCTCACCATGTCACTTTTAACCAATCCATTAACTCTACTTGGTACTTTCATCCATTCCCCGATGTCACATACAAGAAATCCTTCTCTTAATCAATAACAGACAATGTTTCCTTTTCCCATTTTGTTTATATTCAACCTTATTTTCCCTCTTACCAGCCTCCAATCCTAAGACACAATCAATGACTGTTACCAAGTCACCTATAACCAACCCTACCAGCCCGATGCTACATACACCCAGTGCCATCCATCAGTTAATTTAGATTAGTGTACCTGACTATATATAATCAATACAGATCAGAGATGATCCATGGCACTAGAGGGATGTGATATCACAACTTGATCTAGATAGCATCCGTGATTGGCAAATTAGCTCTCTTTAAATATGCATGATCCAGACAGCAGGATTTAGGGTCCATGAATAAGTTTCTTACTATTTTACCTGATGACCTATTTTGCTAGGGCACAATGTTCACAATGTGGCAAGACAGCAGGTGGATATTTTGAAGCCTCATCTCTTACATCCTGAATACCCTTAAATGGATACTGCACTTCCCAAATACAAATAAAATTGATATCACAGTTTAGTAGATATACCCCAAACGAAAACATGCATGCATTTAATTATGCATGTTTTCATTGTGGGTGCATCTAAAAACAGCAGATCTATTGTCTGAAGCCTTTGCAAGCCCTAGCCTTCTTCCCCAGCCCAGATCATGATTTTCTGTTGGATGTCCCAATGCAAGGTCTTTGCAAGACAGGTGCTCTGACCAATTCCATGCCTCTTAAATTGAAATCTAAAGAAACCAGGAAGTAACAGGACACACAGCCTGCAGAAATTGGCAATCTCTATTTAAATCTACACTGTTTAAAAAAAAAAAAAAAAAAAAGAGAGGACACACTCTTCACACAAAGTTTTTCTGCAAGAAAAATAACTTCAGGTGTCTGGAGTGCCACTCTAATCCTTTTGCTTGCAGTAAACCCTGATGGTAAACTTCACCTCGATATTACAGGTTAATGATGAACACCAGAAGTGATGTCACTTCCTGTTACAAACAGAAAAAAAACAAAAAACGATTTTGACAAGCCACACTACACTCCCCCCAAACGAGTGATGTGATTGGCTAACCAATGAGGAAATCTACCAATGAAGAACCGGACCAGGATATTTAAATCAGAATGAGGAGGAGAGCAGTGAACACCGATTGAGAAAGCCCTCAAGTAGGGTGAAACGCGTCTCGGAAGTGAAGGATATTTATGGGACATTTTTTACTCTGTTTTATTTGTTTGTATTTTACTGCCTGCTGGCAAAATAAATTTTTATTTTTAATTCAAGTCTCCTCTGATCTTCACCAAACCTGCTCCAAGAAGGGAAAGTGTCTCCCTTATTGACACTCAAGCTGGTAAACTCAGAGCCGAGTACCTGGCTCTGAATAAGGTGAGCACCTAGTTAAAGATACAGTATACTCACCTTTATAACCTAAGTTACTACACTATATTATCTCCTATTACGTTTTCTTTGTATCTCTTATCTCTGAGGGATTCCACCAACGCTTCAAAAAAGGGGACAAGTACCACCAGACGGTACTAAAGCGCAAGTGATTTGAGCCTATCCCATCTTAGGCTCTAAAAAATGTGAGTTAGCATTCTGTTTTGATCACTGCACAACGGTTATTTACCATACAGATTTGCACTATTATTTCCCTGTATATGTTTTTCTTTCTATGTATATATACGCTGAATTTAAAGTGATACTGCTACAATATCAGGACTAGACGACCCTTGTTATAGGGTAGGTATCCATTATTATCACTGTATGCTCCACTCATATAGGTGAACTGCCTCTGGCTTTTCTACCTTTCTTCTAGTTTCTATAATGATGAACTCTACCTATAAATAGGCAAGCATCCACAGGCACAAGCAAAAATACACATTTTATCTTTATTCCTTCATTTAAAGTTGGGCAGGAATGAGAAAATATATATATTTCCTAAATGTGCATGATCTGCTGAAAAAATCAACATGGAATTTATGAGGTCAACTCACAGAACTAGCATTGAAGGGACACTATAGTAACCAAAACAACTTAATGAAACAGTTTTGGTGTATAGATCAGTCTCACTGCTCAATTCTCTGCCATTTAGGAGTTAGATCACTTTGTTTATGAACCCTAGTCACACCTCCCTGCATGTAACTTGCACAGTCTTCATAAACACTTCCTGTAAAGAGTCATCTAATGTTTATGCTTCTTTTATTGTAAGTTCTGTTTAATTTAGATTTTCTTATCCCCTGCTATGTTAAAAGCTTATTAGACCCTACAAGAGCCTCTTGTATGTGATTAAAGTTCAATTTACAGAGCAAGAGATACAATTGTTTAAATTACATCTGATTGAAAGTGAAATCAGGTTTTTTTTTCATGCAAGATGTGTCAGTCAGATCCAGGGGAGGTGTGGCAAGGGCTGCATAAACAGAAACAAAGTGATTTAACTCCTAAATGGCAGTGAATTGAGCAGTGAAACCTGAGAGGCATGATCTATACTCTAAACTGTTTCATTAAGCTAAAGTTGTTTAGGTGGCTATAGTGTCCCTTTAACACTGGTATTAAAATGGAAAGAGAACAAAATCCTAAAATGAGTGTGAAATAGCTTCACAGTTAAGAGGCTTACGTGATTTTTATAGGTCTCAGTGTTTACGGTACATCAGAAGTAGGACTCGCTAGAGGCATCAACAGGGAAATACTTAAATATTCTTCAAATATGTATTTGGGTTTCCCTTTCAAGTAGAAACAAAACAGACAGTTAAACTTTTATTGGGTAGGATACTTATTATTGAGGGTTAGGAGAAAGCCATTAAGGCCTCAATGTAATATTGATGGATACGCTTTCCAGATGATTTAATGTTTTTTTGATAAACATAAAATTATTCTTTGAAAATATTAAAATATCAAAAAACATATCATATATAAAAAGTATAATTTATTTGACATATATGAATATGTCAAAATGTTTAAAAATATTATAAAATGTAAATAGTTTTCATAACAATAACTAATTTTAAAAGATTATCAAAAAATATTAAATCATTTGTAGAGCTTAACCAACAATATTAAAATTATGCCTACATGTTTAAAAATGAAAACTGTTCACATATAAACTGACAGCTGACTAAAAGAGGAAAACAAGCAGGACTACTAAAATAATTTATACTTTCAAACAGTGATGTCTAGTGAAGCCACAGAGCCACAGTGCAAGAATTATTTTTGCCTCCCCAATCGCAAGGATGGCCCAAAGATAGATCCCCATCTGTACTAATAGCCCCACAATACTTTGACAGCTGTGGTTCTACTATTTTCTCATGTTTGCAGGGTTGTATTTAGCACTGAGCAGTGTTTGTGTGTTTTGAATGTAAGCATTTTGTTTGTATGGAGTATGCTTGTATGAATGTAGTGTTGGAGTTTAAATGCAAGCATGATTACAGGATTGTGTTTGTATGTAGTGTTGATGTTTGAATGAAGGGGAGTGTTTGTGTATAGTGTTGGGGTTTAAATGCTGAAATATATGCACATATACACATACACTGTCACACACAGATCCATACACTGACACACATGTAGATATACAGACACACATATGCAAACACTGACACACACACAAATAAACAGATACTGACAACATACACACATACTGATATACACATTGACACACCTATGAACACACAGTGACAAAAACACTGGTAGACAGACACTGACAGACATACAGATACACAGGCAGACACACAGATACAAACACTGTTACACTTGCAATAACACATGCTGTTAACATTGAGATACACACTGACACACATAGATATACAGGGAGTGCAGAATTATTAGGCAAGTTGTATTTTTGAGGATTAATTTTATTATTGAACAACAACCATGTTCTCAATGAACCCAAAAAACTCATTAATATCAAAGCTGAATATTTTTGGAAGTAGTTTTTAGTTTGTTTCTAGTTTTAGCTATTTTAGGGGGATATCTGTGTGTGCAGGTGACTATTACTGTGCATAATTATTAGGCAACTTAACAAAAAACAAATATATACCCATTTCAATTATTTATTTTTACCAGTGAAACCAATATAACATCTCAACATTCACAAATATACATTTCTGACATTCAAAAACAAAACAAAAACAAATCAGTGACCAATATAGCCACCTTTCTTTACAAGGACACTCAAAAGCCTGCCATCCATGGATTCTGTCAGTGTTTTGATCTGTTCACCATCAACATTGCGTGCAGAAGCAACCACAGCCTCCCAGACACTGTTCAGAGAGGTGTACTGTTTTCCCTCCTTGTAAATCTCATATTTGATGATGGACCACAGGTTCTCAATGGGGTTCAGATCAGGTGAACAAGGAGGCCATGTCATTAGATTTTCTTCTTTTATACCCTTTCTTGCCAGCCACGCTGTGGAGTACTTGGATGCGTGTGATGGAGCATTGTCCTGCATGAAAATCATGTTTTTCTTGAAGGATGCAGACTTCTTCCTGTACCACTGCTTGAAGAAGGTGTCTTCCAGAAACTGGCAGTAGGACTGGGAGTTGAGCTTGACTCCATCCTCAACCCGAAAAGGCCCCACAAGCTCATCTTTGATGATACCAGCCCAAACCAGTACTCCACCTCCACCTTGCTGGCGTCTGAGTCGGACTGGAGCTCTCTGCCCTTTACCATTCCAGCCACGGGCCCATCCATCTGGCCCATCAAGACTCACTCTCATTTCATCAGTCCATAAAACCTTAGAAAAATCAGTCTTGAGATATTTCTTGGCCCAGTCTTGACGTTTCAGCTTGTGTGTCTTGTTCAGTGGTGGTCGTCTTTCAGCCTTTCTTACCTTGGCCCTGTCTCTGAGTATTGCACACCTTGTGCTTTTGGGCACTCCAGTGATGTTGCAGCTCTGAAATATGGCCAAACTGGTGGCAAGTGGCATCTTGGCAGCTGCACGCTTGACTTTTCTCAGTTCATGGGCAGTTATTTTGCGCCTTGGTTTTTCCACACGCTTCTTGCGACCCTGTTGACTATTTAGAATGAAACGCTTGATTGTTCGATGATCACGCTTCAGAAGCTTTGCAATTTTAAGAGTGCTGCATCCCTCTGCAAGATATCTCACTATTTTTGACTTTTCTGAGCCTGTCAAGTCCTTCTTTTGATCCATTTTGCCAAAGGAAAGGAAGTTGCCTAATAATTATGCACACCTGATATAGGGTGTTGATGTCATTAGACCACACCCCTTCTCATTACAGAGATGCACATCACCTAATATGCTTAATCGGTAGTAGGCTTTCGAGCCTATACAGCTTGGAGTAAGACAACATGCATAAAGAGGATGATGTGGTCAAAATACTCATTTGCCTAATAATTCTGCACTCCCTGTACACACTGACACACCCACGCTTAAATACAGATACACAGGCACACACTAACAGACATACAGATAAACAGACACTTACTGATACACACACTGACACACATTACAGATACACAGACACATACTGACATACACACTGACAGACACACAAATACCCAGACACACACTGACACACACACACACTGACAGACATGCACATACATAGACACACACACTGACTAACATACATATACAATACGACAGAAACAAGAATCCCTGCACACAGGTTCCGCCTGACAACTCCGGCCCTCTGTCGTGGAGGTGCTCCGTGCCAAAAGTGGACAACGCTGAATCCACCAGTAGACTCACAGAAGCAGAAGAACACAGGCAACATTGTGTTAATTAGTTTAATTGGGGTGGGGGTTATTTAAGCACTTTATTATGTTGTATCCCTTATGCATGATTAAGGCTCTGTTGAGCCGAAATGTTGCACTTTGCACTTTATGAGGTGGTATGTCAAGAAAGAATCTTACCTTCTTGATCCTGGAGTGTTGCCTCTGTTCTACTGCTTCTGTAACACATACACACACACTGGTCAAAATGTACACATTCATAGTCACTCTCCCCTTTCCTACCTTCCTAAGCAAGGGACTCGGTCACGCTGTAAAAGGGCCACATCGTGTGCTGAAGCAAATGTTGGCATTACTTTGACAGCCTCCCAGAAATGCAAATAGCAAAGTGTAAATTATACCTCAAGGAAGTGAGTAAGGAGAAAGTGATTGATAGGTCTCATTACTAGTGCTGGTATGAAACTACAACTGCAAAGATAAAACAGCCTGTATTACTGAGGGAAGAAGCAGAAAAAGAAGGCAAAAGGGGAGGTGGCAGGTACACTGTTGCAGTTTGTGATTCTGCGAAACAAACTACAACCATCGGTACTTCCTCCACTACCAGGGCCACAATCAGGAATTTTGGGGCCCCTTAACACAGTTCAATATCTGGGTCC
This sequence comes from Pelobates fuscus, assembly GCF_036172605.1. NCBI lineage: Eukaryota > Metazoa > Chordata > Amphibia > Anura > Pelobatidae > Pelobates > Pelobates fuscus. The sequence goes on along the minus strand of NC_086317.1, from coordinate 324,950,933 downwards.
CTGGGGGCCCACCTCCAAGCATGCCCTCAGGGTCAGCCTCTAAATCCTGCCCGCAGGACCCACCTCCAAATCCACCCACAAGAAAGCAGTGTTTGTAGAGTGGATACACATTGTGTGTTTTGTGGATGCAATGTGTGTAAGTGCATGTGTAGTGGATGCAGTGTGTGCATATTATGTGTGAGTGTATATATATATATATATATATATATATATATATATATATATATATATATATATATATATATATATATATATATATATATACGTATATGTATGTAATAGTCAAAAGTTAGCTGAACTCACAGTCTTCCATAAAATCAATTCTTTATTTCACCAAGATTAAAACAAGAACAACGTTTCAGTCCTTTCCCAGGACTTTCATCAGGAGCAGAACTTTTATAAGGGTATTGATCCTGATGAAAGTCCTGGGAAAGGACTGAAACGTTGATACTGTTTTAACCTTGATGAAAATAAAGAATTGATTTTAAAGAAGACCATGAGTGCAGCTAACTTTTGACTATTTTGGATATTTAAAGCCCATGGTATTACACCTGGCAAATTGATAAGTATTTTAGCCTGTGTGCAAGGATATATACACACACACATACACATATACACACACACACAAACAATTTGTGTTTGAATGTAAGCATGTTTTTGTATGGAGTATGTGTGTAAATGTTGGTGTTTGAATGCAGGTTTGCATTTGTGTGTAGTTTATACACTTTCATACACACTAATACACAGACACACAGAGACACACATACTGAAACAGACATACATACACACATACAGGTATACATACTGACACACAAACACACTCACACATGCATAAGGACATACAGTCACATACATACATACACACATGCATTTTGACATACATACATACACACACTGACACACACATGCTGCCATACACATACATACTGCCACACACATACATACATGCATACATACATACTGACACAAACATACAAACTGACACACATACATACTGACACATACATACATACATACATACTGACATAGACACACATACATACATACATACATACTAATAGACCCACACAGAAACAGGCATACACACACAGGTATACATACAGACACATACATATATACACACACTGACATACATACATACAAACTAACACACACACACAAACATACTGACACACACACATACTGACACACACATACATACTGACATAGTCACACATACATACTGACATACATACATACATCTGACACACACATACACACCCGCACATACTGACACACACACGCATACATACATGCTGACATAGACACACATACATACTGACACACACACACATACATACTAATAGATTCACATACTGAAAGAGACACACACACACATACAGGCATGCATACTGACACACACACATGCATAAGGACATACATACACATATATATTGACATGCAAGCAGACACATATACTGACATACATACAGCCACACATACATACATACTGACATACATACATACAAACACACACACACATACACATACATACAGACACACACATACTGACACACACACACACACATACATACGTACATACATAAATACACACAAATATACATACTGATACACACATACATACTGACACACACATACATAGTGACACACACATACATACCTACACATACATACATACATACATACACAGTGACATACACACATGCAGCTCAATTTTTAGCCAACCTCCTGTTTAATACCTTTTGAGTCAGCTGACTCTCGTCTATGCCTCCACTCGGTCTCTCATCCCTCCGGCGTGGAGTGAGCTGGGAGGAAGTAACCGGCCATCACTTCCTCACAGCACTAGTTTTGGCTGACATTTTTAAAGAGGCCCGGACTGCACTGTGGGCGTGTAATAGCGCGAATAGCCTGAAGATATAGGTCCCATCAGGTGGCCCTAAGTGCATCGGCCACCCGATGGGCCCCATCAGAATGCGTGCCCCGGTGCAGCTGCACCGGCGGCAGTTCCGCTGTTACACATGTGGCCCAGGTGCCCCCCCCCCCCCTGGACCGCTGGGCCCATGACAACCATCACTGGTCACCCCCTGATGGTGGCCCTGTCCATCAGTACCTCCTTTAGGTAAAAAAAGAGGTGTGGTGAGCCTAGTGCCACTGGCAACTGTGACAGGGTGTGCCACCAGTGTGTGGTCAAGGAGACCACATTATCCCACTAACATGCCTGCTGGCCCTCTCTTGAACATATTGTAATATTTCATGCCTCCGATATGTCAAAACAGCAAGTTTAAAAATTCACCTGCATGATTGCCTAGCTGATCGCTGTAGGGGGAGCTTCCTTTTTTTATGATAGAAGAGAAATCCTTTAAGCAGTTTATTCATGCCCTTGCTGCATAATATACACTTCCTTTGCAATTTAGCAGGAATATAGTCCCAGATTAATGTAGGAATAAGAAGCTAGATCATTGTATCGTTCGTAGATGCTGCCATTAAAGGAGCAGCTGACCAAAGCTGTAGACCAGTCGGTGCATTTCACCACAAATTTATGGAGTTCTTCTAGAGGCTAGCATGCCTTCCTCTCCTTGACCACACACTGGTGGCACACTCTGGAGTATGTGCATGGTGGTGGCAGTGGAGGAAGTCCAACTTGAATTCTGGATACTAACTGAATGCTCGGCACTCCAAACAATGAAGGCAAATTTGCAGGAAAAAGGCACAGCGTCTACGCATTTCGTCCTTGCCACAGGACTTTATCAAGCCTTTAGACATGCTGGAACAGATTTTGACAGGGCAATCCATAAAATCAAAAACTATACCAAGTGAAAAAATAGCGCAAAAAAAGTTATCACAAATAAAGCTGCACCTTTAAAGTGTTGACCCAACAAAAACACTTACAGTATTACAAAAAGAAACAATGAGAAAAAAAGGTGTGCTGTGTCTTTAAGACCAAATACATAATATTATCTAAACCAGACTTTTGTGCAAATACCTTAATAAAGAGCAAAACGTTTTTTTAATGTAGCACTACCAAAGTGCTGGTGCAATATTCTAAAAAAAGGTGCATAATGCAATATCCAACCATGCAGCGTTACCCTTTTATCATCCCACTGTAAAGACTTACAAGATACCACTTTTCGGCACATCACTCAATGCAGTATCACAATGTGTAAAACATATAACAGAGAAAAATACAAAAGAAAATATATAGCGCATATTGTTAAATCGTACAATACTATATATATATTGCAGAAAATTCCCACTCACAAAACTAAAGCAGAAAAGTCTGCTCTAACTGTATAAGATTACCCTCAGGCTGTGCAGGTGCAGTATATGCCTTTATTAACAAACAAATCAGCAGACAAGTAGACCCTCTTCCAAAAGTTCACCTCCAGTGGGGCTCTCTCCCGGTCCCTCCGGTTTGGCCAAAATACCAGGTCCAGGTTCCAACTACCAATATTCTCCTTCCAGGAGGTGGGGTTTCAACTTGCGTGCGTGATGATGTAGGTAGCGTGATTATGCATTTCGCCGTGAATGACTGCTTCCTCAGATCTACCTTCCTACTGCACATACTCCATATTTAAGCCAGTCCTCTGAAGTATACATTTCTCCAACCAGCTATTTTCCAGCTAGTTTTGCTAAAGTTCCAGTTCCCTTGTCAATTCTCCACAGTTTCCATGTCATTGTGAACCAGAAAAAAGTATCCTTGGTTCTAGAGAGACTGCCTCTTTAATCACTGCTGGAGGGACAGGGGTTAATTGGAATTCATTCTACAGAGTTCAACTAGACATTAATTCTACAGAGTTCAACTAGACATCATGGCACCTTGTACATTTAAAGGCTTCAGGCCCCCCCAACAACAACCCTGGCACACCAAGCTCACTCGATATCTCCAAAAATGCTCCAGAACTGCTGAACGCTGTTGGAGAAAGTCTCACTGTTCATCTGACTTTCTCCACTATAAATTTATGCTGAGCTCATACAGCTTGGCTCTTTCCTCTGCAAAAGTTAATTACTTCAACGCCTTCATAACCACACTCTCCCGCGAACCCAAACGACTATTTCACACATTTAACTCTCTTCTTCGCCCTGCTGTTCCTCCTCCACCTACTAACTTGACCGCCTCAGACTTTGCAACTCACTTCACTGACAAGATCTCTACAATCAGAGAAGAGATCTCTCATCTTTCTTCTTCCCCTTACAATACTTCCCCTAACTTTACTCCCTCTGCTGTTCTATGTTCATTCGCACCCGCTACATAGGAAGAGGTTTCTGCTGTGCTCCAGTCCTCCCGCCCCACCACCTGCTCCCTAGATCCAATTCCCTCGCATATCATCCGTACTCTGTCTTCTTCTCTTTCTCCACCTCTCACTAAAATTCTCAATCTCTCTCTCTCCTCTGGTATATTTCCATCGCCCTTCAAACATGCAACTGTAACCCCAATTCTAAAGAAGCCCAATCTTGACCCTAACTCCCCATCCAACTATCGTCCTATCTCGCTACTGCCTTTTGCATCCAAGATCCTTGAAAGAATTGTGTATGCGAGATTGACAGACTTCCTCGAGTCCAACTCTCTGCTACACCCGCTTCATTCTGGTTTCCGCGCTAAGCACTCTGTGGAAACGGCACTAACCAAAGTATCCAATGATCTACTCGCTAAAAATTCTCGTGGTCACTACTCTATCCTAATTCTCCTTGACCTGTCTGCGGCTTTTGACACTGTTGATCATCAACAGCTTCTTCTCATCCTCCGCAATATCGGTCTACAAGATATTGCTCTCTCCTGGTGCTCCTTCTACCTCTCCCAGCACTCTTTCAGTGTTTCTTTCTCTGGCTCTGCTTCTTCTCCCCAACTCCTCTCTGTTGGTGTCCCCCAAGGTTCAGTCCTTGGTCCCCTACTGTTCTCCATCTATACTGCCTCCCTTGGTATACTCATTAGCTCCTTTGGCTTCCAATAACATTTCTATGCAGATGACACGCAAATCTACCTGTCCTCTCCTGATCTCTCCCCGTCCCTCTTGACTAGTGTCTCTGACTGCCTCTCTGCTGTTTCTGACTGGATGGCTGCACACTTCCTTAAACTAAACTTGACCAAAACTGAAATTTTGGCCTTTCCTCCCTCAAGTGTTGTTACTCCTGTGTCTGTCTCGCTCCAAGTCAACGGTGCTACCATCAGCTCCCCCACGCAGGCTTGCTGCTTAGGTGTTCTCTTTGACTCCGACCTCTACTTCAAGCCTCATGTTCAATCTATTGCCAAATCCTGTCATTTCCATCTCAAAAACATTGCGTGCATCCGCCCCTACTTAACGCCAGATGCGACTAAGGTGTTGGTCCATTCCACTGTCCTTTCTTGCCTTGACTACTGTAATCCGCTTCTCAGTGGTCTTACGTGCTCCCAACTTGCGCCGTTACAGTCCACAATGAATGTGGCGGCGAGGCTCATCTTCCTGTCCGCCCGCACCTCCCATGCCTCACCCTTCTGTCAGTCCCTACGTTGGCTTCCTATAAAATATATTGCTATATATAATATAATAGATTGCTTTCAAATCTCTACATAATGCTGCTCCCACCTATCTATCCTCCCTTATACACAAGTATGTCCCGTCTAGGCCCTTACGATCTGCTGAAGACTTACGTCTTCTGTCCGTACTCCCACCTCTGATGCTCGTCTTCAAGATTTCTCGAGGGCTGCACCGTTCCTGTGGAACTCGCTTCCCTCCTCCGTTAGATGCTCACCCAGTCTCCACTCCTTCAAAAAATCTGTAAAAACCCACTTCTTCATAAAAGCGTATCAATTAAACTATTAATAGCTCCCAACTGATTCCTCTTCTGCAACTGTCACTAGTCTTATACTATCCTTACCTTTTGTGTCATTTTACCCCACTCCCTCTAGCATGTAAGCTCATTGAGCAGGGCCCTCAACCCCTCTGTTCCTGTGTGTCCAACTTGTCTGGTTACAACTACATGTCTGTTCGTCCACCCATTGTAAAGCATTGCGGAATTTGATGGCGCTCTATAAATATAAATATCATAATAATAATAATAATAATAATAATATGTTACTGAAAAACTGCATGTGTGTGAACTCGGTCGAATAAGCTCAAATTAAACCATGTCCCTCCAGCAATGATTAAAAAGGCAGTGACACAGCCCTCTGACCACTGTTCAAAGTGAGACAGTGTTTTTTGGTGAAGTGAACATTCTCCATCCCCAACACTCAAAAATGTCCCTCACAACTTGTGGAGAAAACAGTCTTCCTCGAGTTCAGTTTTCACAACTTGGATTACCCTGTTTTGATACTATCCTTTGATACTTGCAACATCATCATTTGGTCAAGTTCAAGTTGGCCACTTACATCTCCCTTCAAAGTTGCTCCTAAATTTGTAGCAGTATTCTAAAATCTGTCGATGACCAAAAAAAAAATTCAGATTCATTTTTTCTTGATGTTACTGCCCCTCACTGCTTTTTTTCAATTTCCTTTCATTGTGAAGGTTTTGCTATGCCTGGGTGTGTTGCACTCAGATGCAGTTGGCAGAAACTGAAAGGGTACTGCTTTTTTCCCTCGCTGATGGACAGTCACTGATGCTACAGACTGGTTATATATGTAGTTAGTAGCCCACTGAATTTTTCCTTTCAATTTTAGATAAATCCTATATTTTTAACTTGAAATTACTTGAAAGTGGGTTATGATTCCCACTTTTCATTAATTCAAGATAGTGAAAGCAAAAGATTTTAATCACTTATTATAATGTTTAATCAGTTCACTCACTTCCCATTTTTTAATCTAGATATATAAATATCTATCTGCAAAAATACCTAATATTGAACAGCCATTAGGACATTCAATATTGTAGCAATTTTTGTATGTCAGCACAGTCACAGAAATCTTGTTTCCTGCTATTTATTTCTGCCCAAATGTCCTTCCCAAATTTTGTCAGTATCGAAATTCAACTAAGTCAAAAAGTGGCATAAACTAAGCTCTGACAACCCTCCAAAATATTACAATAAAATGGGTGCACAATGTGGGGGTGATTAGGGACTGATGCTCAAACACCTAAAAAGTGGTATCCCCTACACCACTTAAAAATACATAGTATACATACATAAAAAGGTGGAGCTCAATGCAGCAAATATTCTGAAAAACAAGATAATGCAGCAAAATAGTGTAACACAGTATATGTAAAATTTGGTTTAAAAATATATAATGGTGTCACTCACAAGCCTGGAGTCATACCGTCATATGACTCCGGTAGTATATGCCTCTGGACCATTCAAGGTTGTCCAAACCCCTTCTGTATGAGGTGTTTTCCTTTAAAGTGCTGTAGTTCTTCTTTCCAGTGCTTTGGAATAATAGATACACCAGGTCCAGGATAGTGAATCCAATAAAATGCTTTATTTCTTTAAAATCAAAGAATAAAAATAAATAAACGAATCTGTGCCAGGTAAATACCTGGATAGACTAAGTAGTCCAATATCAAATGTCCAAAACGCGTTTCGCCTTGTTAAAAGGCTTCCTCAGTTGGTTGTTCTGTCTCTTCCTCCCTTCTCCTGTTTTTAAATCGCCCGCTTCAGGTTGTTAATTGTTTGTATTTCCGGTCTCTCATTTCCGGTTTTTCGTTTCGTGGAACGCACGTGCGTTCCACTGTGCGTCCTTGCTTCCTGAATCATCATTCTAGTGAAACGCACCTTGTGTTCGGTTTCCGCTTCCGGTTCCGCGGTCAGTGGAACGCACCTGCGTTCCAACGAGTGTTATCACGGACACCTTTGTTTTACCTTCTAGACATTAATGCATGAGGTTTAATCTATATACAGATAACACCATCTTTAGTGGTAGACCTTATTACTATTATCCCTAATTTTGTGTATCCTTCAAGGGTGACTTCATTCCTGTTCATATATATTCCCAATATTGCATATACATCCACTTTCAAATATATTTTAAAGAAGAAAACATTTAAAAAGACCTTGTCAATAAAAGCAATGTTAATATATATCCTAAAAATATATATGAATAAAATCAAATGATAATTTAAAACCCATTTCTTTAAAAAAATCATTGATAAAAATGCACCATGTTAATTCATAAAATGGCATAATTCAAAATCATTATTTAACCCATATGGTATCATCGTGTTAAAATTGTAAATGAATTTCATCTCCTCCCTTCCAATCTTTTTAATAAAATCGCCACCTCTCCAATCTTTCTTCACTGTTTTGATTGCCATAAAAGTTAGCCCTTCAGGGTTAAGGTTGTGAACTTTTTTAAAATGATTCGAGACACTGTGTGTCTCTATCCCATTTCTTATGTTCCTTATATGTTCTGCCACTCTTGTGTTTAAGTTGCGGATTGTTCGGCCTACGTATAAAAGGTTACACGGGCATTTTAAAACATATATTACCCCCTTTGAGTGGCAGGTTAAATGGTCTTTTATTTGAAACTTTCGGTTTATGATGGGCTCCACATCTATTATGTGACGTTTTTTGCTTTTAGTATTTCTGCATGCCAGGCACTGCCCACACCCATAGAAACCATTGCTCATATTAAAAAAGGTTTTATTGGTTTGTGTTGTGTCCTTGTTGCAACTTTTTACCAGCGTGTTTCTTAAATTCTTTGCTCCTCTATATATTATTTTAGGTTTGTCTGGTAGAATGTTTTTAAGGACAGGGTCGTCTTTCAAGATGTGCCAGTATCTATTTACAATTTTGTTTATCTTCCTATTATTTCCATTAAAACTACATATAAATGGGGTGTTGTGCCCGCCCCATTTTGGGTTCTTCTTTTTGTCTTTATAAATTAAAGTGCTCTCTCGTGGGATCTTGAGGACGTCTTCTAAGGCTGCTTGGAGTTTTGTTTCCTCGTACCCCTTTTGCAAAAATTGTTTTTTAATCTTATTTGCTTGTATTATGTAATCGCGATCCTCTGTACAGTTGCGTCTAATACGCAAAAATTGGCCTTTTGGGGCATTCATTAGCCAGGGTGCGTGATGGCAGCTTTCCTTACCGATGTATCCATTGGCATCTACCTCTTTGAAGTGGTTTTTTGTTACGATCCGTGAGTCCATTATGTTAATTTCTAAATCTAAAAAATTAATTTGTTTAGTGCTAATCTCTGCGGTTAAAACAATGTTCCATTTATTGGTGTTCAAGTGTGTGATAAATTGGTTTAAATCTATGTTAGTGCCTGTCCAAATAAAGAATATATCATCTATAAAACGGCGATAGCACACCAAGTTCGCCCCCCATGGGTGTCCTTGGTATACAAACTGTTCCTCCCAATAAGCCATAAACAAGTTGGCATAGCTTGGGGCGAACTTGGTGCCCATCGCCGTTCCCCTAATCTGTAGATAGAAGGTCTCATTAAACCAGAAAAAATTGTTGGTTAAAATTAAATGGATGCCTTCTAAAATGAATAAAATTTGTTCTTCTTTAAAATTATTCTTCTTTAAGAAATATTGCACTGCTTCCAAACCTTTTTCGTGTGGTATAATGCTGTAAAGAGAGGTCACATCACACGTCACTAAAAAATTACCTTCTTGCCACGTTATTGCCTCAATTAGTTGTAGGATGTGTATGGTGTCTTTCAAATATGCTGCATTTCGGACCACTAGGGGTTGTAGTAAGTGATCGAGATACTCAGATACTTTTGCTGAGATAGAATCTATCCCAGATATAATGGGTCTCCCTGGTGGATTATCCTTATTTTTATGTACCTTTGGGAGGTGATAGTACACTGGAGTTTTGGGGTGTGGAGTAGATAAATACTTAGCCTCCTTAGTGGTTAATATTCCCTTCTCTAACCCTTTTTCAATATAATCGTCAAATTTCTTTTTGATATTTTCGATTGGGTTCTTCTCTAATTTCTGGTATGTCTGTGAGTCTGAGAGGATCCGTTCTGCTTCCTGTAAATATTTGCTATTTTGCATAACCACTACACCGCCCCCTTTGTCCGCCTGTTTAATCACTATCTCCTTATTTTGTTTTAATTCCTTCACTATTCTTTTTTCTTTACTAGACAAGTTTTGATGGTATTTGTTCAAAGGTTTAATTTTCTTTATTTCTTTCATTACCATTATTTCAAAAGTTTTAATCTCATCTGAGATAAGATGTTTGGGGAAGAAGTCCGATTTTGATTTAAGATCAGTATGTATGTACTCGGATATCTCTTCTTCCTTTTGTGGTTCTTCCTTGTTGTAAAAAAATTTTTTTAAACAGAGGTTTCTAATGAACTTGTTAATGTCTATGAAAAAATCGAACTTATTAAGATCAGAAGTTGGGGCAAATTTTAAGCCTTTCTGTAAAATTTCCACCTCCCCCATGGGTAGTTCCTTCCCAGTTAAGTTGAAGATTCCATCTGTATTTACCTCTTTCCTCTCTTCTCTTTGTGTGCTCCTTCTTCTGTTTCTATTTCTCTTTCCTCTGTTAGTGATCTCTGTCTTTTTCCCGGTGACTCCCATATTTTGATTGGGCGTATCTGTTTCAGCCTCTCTATTGCTGGGTCCTTCCGAAAAGGGATTGAGTGAGGTTCTTCCTCTGTCCTTTCTATTCTATTATTCCACTTCTCGGGAGATCGTCTATAATTTCTTTTTCTTCTCTCCTCTTCATTCCATCTCATGCCTTCCCTTTCTGATAGGTTTGATCGGACTACTTAGTCTATCCAGGTATTTACCTGGCACAGATTCGTTTATTTATTTTTATTCTTTGATTTTAAAGAAATAAAGCATTTTATTGGATTCACTATCCTGGACCTGGTGTATCTATTATTCCAAAGCACTGGAAAGAAGAACTACAGCACTTTAAAGGAAAACACCTCATACAGAAGGGGTTTGGACAACCTTGAATGGTCCAGAGGCATATACTACCGGAGTCATATGACGGTATGACTCCAGGCTTGTGAGTGACACCATTATATATTTTTAAACCAAATTTTACATATACTGTGTTACACTATTTTGCTGCATTATCTTGTTTTTCAGAATATTTGCTGCATTGAGCTCCACCTTTTTATGTATGTATACTATGTATTTTTAAGTGGTGTAGGGGATACCACTTTTTAGGTGTTTGAGCATCAGTCCCTAATCACCCCCACATTGTGCACCCATTTTATTGTATTATTTGTATTACTTAACCCCTAGCACAAAGTGGTGGTATTAAGAAACACCATAATATGGCTTCAAACGAAAATAGGGAATATTCAACCAATGATATAGATCAAATGTTTGCTTCAACAGAGAATTTACCTAATGAAATTCCATATGTAGATTCAGAAAAATGTAAATATAATCTAGAAAAAACCCTTATACGAGAAATGAAAATCAAATGGGAAATAGCCACCTTGAAAAAATACGTGAGAGAAAGGATCACACCAAGAGGGTTGAGATTCCAAAAAAGCCCCTCTTTTGATAGAGAAGATGAGGGTTTCATGACAGGATGGAACAAAATGCTGGAGGGTTTTTCCTTCAGCACTATGGGGTACATCGTCTCCAGACGAGAGGAGACCCTGTCACAAATAGACAAAGAAATAATAACCTGGAAAGAAAAAATAAGTGAAACCACTAACCCCGAAATATACAGCCAAATAATGAGAGATATAAAAACTAAAGTAGAAAAAATTGAAAAAGAAGTAATCGAAATAAAAAGGAGTAAATATTTGAGAGATATGAACGATTATAAAACGGGCAATATAAACACTTTAAAAAACCAGAACTATAAAAAGGTACCATACAAAAAGCAATACGATTTCCCGAAAAGGAGGAGGTCTATAGAAAGAAGAAGAAGTAAATCACCCCCCAGAAATAAACTAGCAAGAAGGACTAGATCACCTTCTGTAACTAGACAATCTAATAGGCATAAAGGGCAAACAATAACCGTAACACCTAGACAAAAATTAACAAGAGAAACTAACCCAAAAGTTAGAAGAGATCAGGAAGATCTAAACCCATTGAGACAAAACTACCCTCAACGGGGAAACTATAGGAGAAACCATTCTCCCCCACCAAGACAGACTAACTATAGAACCTACAGCCAGGTAGTCCGATCAAACCTATCAGAAAGGGAAGGCATGAGATGGAATGAAGAGGAGAGAAGAAAAAGAAATTATAGACGATCTCCCGAGAAGTGGAATAATAGAATAGAAAGGACAGAGGAAGAACCTCACTCAATCCCTTTTCGGAAGGACCCAGCAATAGAGAGGCTGAAACAGATACGCCCAATCAAAATATGGGAGTCACCGGGAAAAAGACAGAGATCACTAACAGAGGAAAGAGAAATAGAAACAGAAGAAGGAGCACACAAAGAGAAGAGAGGAAAGAGGTAAATACAGATGGAATCTTCAACTTAACTGGGAAGGAACTACCCATGGGGGAGGTGGAAATTTTACAGAAAGGCTTAAAATTTGCCCCAACTTCTGATCTTAATAAGTTCGATTTTTTCATAGACATTAACAAGTTCATTAGAAACCTCTGTTTAAAAAAATTTTTTTACAACAAGGAAGAACCACAAAAGGAAGAAGAGATATCCGAGTACATACATACTGATCTTAAATCAAAATCGGACTTCTTCCCCAAACATCTTATCTCAGATGAGATTAAAACTTTTGAAATAATGGTAATGAAAGAAATAAAGAAAATTAAACCTTTGAACAAATACCATCAAAACTTGTCTAGTAAAGAAAAAAGAATAGTGAAGGAATTAAAACAAAATAAGGAGATAGTGATTAAACAGGCGGACAAAGGGGGCGGTGTAGTGGTTATGCAAAATAGCAAATATTTACAGGAAGCAGAACGGATCCTCTCAGACTCACAGACATACCAGAAATTAGAGAAGAACCCAATCGAAAATATCAAAAAGAAATTTGACGATTATATTGAAAAAGGGTTAGAGAAGGGAATATTAACCACTAAGGAGGCTAAGTATTTATCTACTCCACACCCCAAAACTCCAGTGTACTATCACCTCCCAAAGGTACATAAAAATAAGGATAATCCACCAGGGAGACCCATTATATCTGGGATAGATTCTATCTCAGCAAAAGTATCTGAGTATCTCGATCACTTACTACAACCCCTAGTGGTCCGAAATGCAGCATATTTGAAAGACACCATACACATCCTACAACTAATTGAGGCAATAACGTGGCAAGAAGGTAATTTTTTAGTGACGTGTGATGTGACCTCTCTTTACAGCATTATACCACACGAAAAAGGTTTGGAAGCAGTGCAATATTTCTTAAAGAAGAATAATTTTAAAGAAGAACAAATTTTATTCATTTTAGAAGGCATCCATTTAATTTTAACCAACAATTTTTTCTGGTTTAATGAGACCTTCTATCTACAGATTAGGGGAACGGCGATGGGCACCAAGTTCGCCCCAAGCTATGCCAACTTGTTTATGGCTTATTGGGAGGAACAGTTTGTATACCAAGGACACCCATGGGGGGCGAACTTGGTGTGCTATCGCCGTTTTATAGATGATATATTCTTTATTTGGACAGGCACTAACATAGATTTAAACCAATTTATCACACACTTGAACACCAATAAATGGAACATTGTTTTAACCGCAGAGATTAGCACTAAACAAATTAATTTTTTAGATTTAGAAATTAACATAATGGACTCACGGATCGTAACAAAAAACCACTTCAAAGAGGTAGATGCCAATGGATACATCGGTAAGGAAAGCTGCCATCACGCACCCTGGCTAATGAATGCCCCAAAAGGCCAATTTTTGCGTATTAGACGCAACTGTACAGAGGATCGCGATTACATAATACAAGCAAATAAGATTAAAAAACAATTTTTGCAAAAGGGGTACGAGGAAACAAAACTCCAAGCAGCCTTAGAAGACGTCCTCAAGATCCCACGAGAGAGCACTTTAATTTATAAAGACAAAAAGAAGAACCCAAAATGGGGCGGGCACAACACCCCATTTATATGTAGTTTTAATGGAAATAATAGGAAGATAAACAAAATTGTAAATAGATACTGGCACATCTTGAAAGACGACCCTGTCCTTAAAAACATTCTACCAGACAAACCTAAAATAATATATAGAGGAGCAAAGAATTTAAGAAACACGCTGGTAAAAAGTTGCAACAAGGACACAACACAAACCAATAAAACCTTTTTTAATATGAGCAATGGTTTCTATGGGTGTGGGCAGTGCCTGGCATGCAGAAATACTAAAAGCAAAAAACGTCACATAATAGATGTGGAGCCCATCATAAACCGAAAGTTTCAAATAAAAGACCATTTAACCTGCCACTCAAAGGGGGTAATATATGTTTTAAAATGCCCGTGTAACCTTTTATACGTAGGCCGAACAATCCGCAACTTAAACACAAGAGTGGCAGAACATATAAGGAACATAAGAAATGGGATAGAGACACACAGTGTCTCGAATCATTTTAAAAAAGTTCACAACCTTAACCCTGAAGGGCTAACTTTTATGGCAATCAAAACAGTGAAGAAAGATTGGAGAGGTGGCGATTTTATTAAAAAGATTGGAAGGGAGGAGATGAAATTCATTTACAATTTTAACACGATGATACCATATGGGTTAAATAATGATTTTGAATTATGCCATTTTATGAATTAACATGGTGCATTTTTATCAATGATTTTTTTAAAGAAATGGGTTTTAAATTATCATTTGATTTTATTCATATATATTTTTAGGATATATATTAACATTGCTTTTATTGACAAGGTCTTTTTAAATGTTTTCTTCTTTAAAATATATTTGAAAGTGGATGTATATGCAATATTGGGAATATATATGAACAGGAATGAAGTCACCCTTGAAGGATACACAAAATTAGGGATAATAGTAATAAGGTCTACCACTAAAGATGGTGTTATCTGTATATAGATTAAACCTCATGCATTAATGTCTAGAAGGTAAAACAAAGGTGTCCGTGATAACACTCGTTGGAACGCAGGTGCGTTCCACTGACCGCGGAACCGGAAGCGGAAACCGAACACAAGGTGCGTTTCACTAGAATGATGATTCAGGAAGCAAGGACGCACAGTGGAACGCACGTGCGTTCCACGAAACGAAAAACCGGAAATGAGAGACCGGAAATACAAACAATTAACAACCTGAAGCGGGCGATTTAAAAACAGGAGAAGGGAGGAAGAGACAGAACAACCAACTGAGGAAGCCTTTTAACAAGGCGAAACGCGTTTTGGACATTTGATATTGGACTACTTAGTCTATCCAGGTATTTACCTGGCACAGATTCGTTTATTTATTTTTATTCTTTGATTTTAAAGAAATAAAGCATTTTATTGGATTCACTATCCTGGACCTGGTGTATCTATTATTCCAAAGCACTGGAAAGAAGAACTACAGCACTTTAAAGGAAAACACCTCATACAGAAGGGGTTTGGACAACCTTGAATGGTCCAGAGGCATATACTACCGGAGTCATATGACGGTATGACTCCAGGCTTGTGAGTGACACCATTATATATTTTTAAACCAAATTTTACATATACTGTGTTACACTATTTTGCTGCATTATCTTGTTTTTCAGAATATTTGCTGCATTGAGCTCCACCTTTTTATGTATGTAAACCCTCCAAAATAATTGAAAATTTGGTCAGAAGAACCAAATTTTTTCTCCCTGTATAATTCTATTAGCATATGTAGATAGTTTTAAGGTGAGGTACAAGTGCTGCTAGATCTTAACCAGGATCTAAGCAATGCCTTATGAATTGGCATTGCCATAGATACTGGAAGCAGTGTCATTTCAGACATTGAATGTGTCTCTGTGGACAGAGATTACATTTTAAGAACAGGTTGCTGGAACACAGACACCTAGGCATTCTACTTAAATATGCCCATGCATTGCTACCACTCACTCTTATAATGCTGTATGTTGCATGCTTGATTGTGCTTGATTGTGCTTGCTTCCAGGTACCTGGACCTCTCTGCTGTTGCCTCCTCTTTAACTTCCCAGTGAACATTTAGATTACCAACTTTTGTTTTGGCTGCTTGGACTCTGCTTTATTGGTGAAGAACTCAACTTCATCTCCTCCGACTATGCTCTTTTAAAAAATGTTTTTTTTTAACATTTTTCCTTTTCTTGTGATTGCCCTTTGGGTTATCCTTGGTAAAGGGTCATGCTTGGACATTATCTAGTTTACTGGTTATGGACTTTCTCCTATTTGAAGACCTCCTTTGGAAATGGATACATGTACAGCTGCTCAGATTTTAACAAATATGTGTTGAAATAAGATACATTCAAAGAAGGAGAATTGGAGGATGCAGCATAAAACAAATGGGAATGGAATACTAAATGGTGCAACAACCGATATAAAAACTTAACATTTA
This sequence comes from Pelobates fuscus, assembly GCF_036172605.1. Lineage (NCBI taxonomy): Eukaryota > Metazoa > Chordata > Amphibia > Anura > Pelobatidae > Pelobates > Pelobates fuscus. The sequence goes on along the minus strand of NC_086317.1, from coordinate 324,934,607 downwards.
ATAGGTCTAATAAAAAGTCCAACTAATGGGGACTAAGAAGAACAAGAACTGGCAACAAAAAAGAAATAGAAACAAAAAAATAATACTACAATAAGAAGACACAGATAATAGATACATGTAAAATAAAAAAATTTATAATGTTATATTTATATGCTATCATAGCCATTACATTATACATTTTTTATTCTACATGTATATCTATTATTTGTGTATTTTTATTGTATTATTATTATTATTATTATTATAATTATTATTATGCCAATTCAAGAATAATTCTACAATAAGAAGACACAAATAATAGATATACACATAGAATAAAAAATGTATAATGTAATGGCTATAATAATTCTTATTGTAGTATTATTTTTTGTTTCTATTTCTTTTTTGTTGCCAGTTCTTATTCTTCTTAGTCCCCATTAGTTGGACTTTTTATTAGACCTATTAAATGTTACATTTTAATATCAGTTATTGCAATATTTTAGGAGTCCATTCCCATTTTTTTATGCTGCATCCTTCAATTCTCCTTCTTTGTATGTTTATCTATAGGGGTTAACCCCCAACTAGGAGGTTTTGCAACTACAGGCTCCATTTCTTTCTTTTTTTCTTTCCATTTCTTTCTACTATTTGATTTGGGAGATTATATTTAGGTTGTTGTTTGAAGCTTCATTTCTCCTTCATCTGGATTGCAAGAGATACATAGTTTTACAATCAAAATGAGGACAATGCTGATATGAAATAATACGTTTGTGTTATTTTTATGTGTTTTTTAAAACATTTGTTTAATGCCATGGGAAAATTGACAGTTTTTTTTTTTGGGGGGGGGGGGGGGGGGGTTGGTTAATTCTCACAGAAGGCAAACATTTTTAAAATGATGCCTAATTTATAATTGCAGCACAGTTCACCCATTACTACAATTTGTTTTAACTTTATTATAGTCTGCAGATTTCTAAATCTCTATGATACATAATGCCCAAAAATGTCTGACTGTCAAAAAATTCTATGTTCTACTGAGCCTAGTTAATGATTTCAGTATTCCTGCGTCTATGTTATTTTCAAGTTCTCAACTCATCCCTCCCTCAGCTCAGATTCCCTTCATGTGACAAACAAATTATAGCACATCATGTTTCTAGCTTAACTATGTTTTGATTGCACAATGACATAAAGAGTAAACAATTCACAATGAGTAGGGTCTTCCTTTGATCTTTAGGTTAATTGTGACTATGGAACTGGTATACAGTTATAGGTTTTGAAAGTGTTATGTTTGTTTTACTAGAGTTCTACAGGAGCAATGAACATAGCAGCATGTATATATTTTGTAATTTGCGTTTATCTTAGGAGGGCTCTTTATCATGTGAAGAGTTTTCTCCACTAGTTTAGCTAGCAAAAATCATTATTTCATATATCTCTCTACATAAACATATATATATATATCAATGTAAGGGGTTTCTTCCTAAAGAGCTGTAGGTATTCTAGAATGTTAGGATAACACAGAACAGCATGCCATGTTCTAAAACAATGGCAAGATTTTGTCACTAAAAGAGAAGTGGGTTAGCTGTTTCTATATACTAAGAAGAAGATGTATTAGTGTAAAGAATGTAGCACAAATTTCAGAAGCCACATAAGACAACAAATATCCTTTCTTTTCAGTTTAAAACTAAATAAAAATGCTTCTTTAGTTTGTTTGCTTACAAATTAATTGTATTTCACAAAATGTTGCATGCAACACAAAGCTTATATATAATATCAACCTCTCTACTTGTAGATTATTACCATTGCTTATGTGTTCTCTCTATTATGTTAACTTCATATCACAAATTGGACATGACCTAACTCTACTCACTTTCAAGCATTCTTTAACCCCTTCAGGACGGAGTCAATAGTGCACGTTCTGATCAAAACAAAACGTAAACAAAAAGTGGAATTTGCGCTATATGTCTGTTCACCCGTAGTTCCCCTCTTTCATATTATATGCACCCACACTTATCATATATCATTTTGTTCAGGAGAAACAGGGCTTTAATTTACCATTAACTATTCATATATGGAATATAATTTATTATGAATAAAATAAAAAAAACTGTGAGAAATTTATTTATTTTTTAAAAATGTGTAGTTCCGCCTCACATTTTAGCTGTAAATGTCATAATACTGTTAGGTTTTACTGCAACAAAATGCACATATTTGTAATCAGCGATGTCTCACGAGTACAACAGTACCCCCCATTAAAAGGGTTTTATGTTGTTTTGGAAAGTTACAGGGTCAAATATAGAACGTTCCATTTTCAAATTGAAATTTGCCAGATTAGTAATGTTACCTTTGAGACGGTGTGGTAGCCCAGGAATGAGAATTACCCCCATAATGGCATACCATTTGAAAAAGTAGACAAGCCAAGGTATTGAAAGTGGGGTATGTTTAGTCTTTGTTAGTAGCCACTTAGTCACAAACACTGGCCAAAGTTAGCGTTCATATTTGTTTTTGTGTGAAAAAAGCAAAAAACGAATATTTGGCCAGTGTTTGTGACTAAGTGGCTACTAAGAAAGACTGGACATACCCCACTTGCAATACCTCGGGTTGTCTACTTTTGCAAATGGTATGCCATCATGGGGGTAATTCTCATTCCTGGGCTACCATACGCTCTCAAAGGCAACATAACCAATCTAGCAAATTTCAATGTGAAAAAAATGAAACGCAAGCCTTATATGTGACTCTCTAACTTTCCAAAACACCATAAAACCTGTACATGGGGGGTACTGTTATTCTCGGGAGACTTCACTAAACACAAATATTAGTGTTTTAAAACAGTAAAACACATTACAACAATAATATAGTCCATAAAACTGCCGTTTGTTTGTAAAAAATGCAAAAAACTTCACTTTTACTTAAAATATAATCGTTGTAATACAATTTACCAGTTTGAAACACTAATATTTGAGTTCAGCGACGTCTCCCGAGTAAAACAGTACCCCCTATGTACAGGTTTTATGGTGTCGTGGAGTATTACAGGGTCAAATATAGTGCTTGCAAATTAAATTCTCTGCACTTTCTCCCTGTGTTGTCAGGCATGTCAATCAAATTTTAATTAATCAAATCACATAATTACGTTAAAAGATTATTTAAATATACATGTAGAATTTTAATATATATACATATATATGTATTTAAATTCTACGTGTATACTAATGTAATCTTTTATGTAATTATATGTATTTATCTATATATATATATATTTGCGGTTATTTGTATTTTATATATAGATAGATATATATAGAATGTCATTCTAAGTGTATTTTGTTACCAATATATATATATTAATAACAAAATACAGTTAGAATGAAATTACATATGAATATATAATTTATATTAAATTTTGTTTCAATATTTTATTTATTTATTTTATTATTTTATTTATTTATTATTTTAATTATACGTATATATATATAATATATATGTACATCTATTTTATATATATAATATATATACATATTATATATATGTAACATCATTCTAAGTGTATTTTAATGCTAATATATACTTATATTAGTATTAAAATACACTTTGTATGACGTTACATATATATAATATGTATATATATTATATATATATAATATATATACATATTATATATATATAAAAATATTTTCAATTTATTTTTTAACATGTTTAATTTCTTTTTTTATACTTTCTTACCAGCAGGGGGACTGTCTGATATTTTAGACAGTCCCCCTGCAGGCAGATCCATAGCCAGCTATAGGGGGCCATGTGATCGCTCTTTGAGAGCGATCACATGGCCCCCGGGGGCCTCATTTGCCCTGGGAGGGCTGCCTGGGCTGTCAGGCAGCCCCCCAGAAGAGGATCGCGGCAGAGGTAAGTATAACTTACCTCCTGGGGCTCAAAGCCGTTACGGCGTTCCATGCCGCCGCAACGGCTTTAAAGCCCATTATAATGGGGACGGCATGGAACGCCGTAACGGCGTTAACGGGTTAAGAGATTTGTATTGAAAGGATATTTTCATAACAAAGAGAGTGCCACCACAATAAAATTATGAAATATTAGGATGCAGCACTAAATTGGACAATGTATAGAAGGGTTCAGACTGCTTACGGTGTTCATGTTAATAACAAAGAGAAAAAAAATCTTGAACAATTGCTCCACTTTAACCCCTTCCTGACATTAGGGCGTGCTATGCCATCTAAACACTGCTAGAGCAGCACAGCATGTCCAAACAAGTAAGCTTTCTGTTCAGTCTGTATACTTACCCTCCTGACCCAGGCAGTCCACCTGCAGTCAATCCTGCCAATCCGAAGTGTCATTGCGATCACATGACTTGGATCAGTGTGATTAACAGATTGCCTGCAAGGGGACTGCTTGAGCCCCAGGCAGATCCTCCGACTAATAAATAATATAATTATGCACAAATAATATATACACTTAGAATGAAATTCTATATGTAAAATTTAATTATAAATATATTTAATATATTACTTATAAATAATTATATTAATTTAACAACTTTGGCCAGAGTTTGTGGCCGAGTGGCTACTAAAAAAAATTGGGCATACCCCATTTTGAATACCCTGAATGGTCTACTTTTACAAATGGTATGCAATGATGAAGGTAATTTTCATTCCTGAGCTGCCATATAGTCTCAAGAGGATATTTTCATTACTGGACAGCCATATGGTCTCAAAATCAGGCAAATGTCAGTGTGTATAAACTGAAAAGGGGAAAGCCCTATTTTTGACCCTGTAACTTTCTGCAACCACATAAAATATACACATGATACTGTCTTACTGGTGGCTCGTGAGTAATCCATAAACACAAATATGTGTATTTTATTGCAGTAAAAACTAAGAGTATTATGAACTTCACAGTTAAAATGTTATGCAGAACTAAGAAAATAAAATGTCTTAATTTCTCACACTTTATTTAGATTTTATTCATATTAAATTGATAGTTAAAGTTGATGTGAAATGAAAGCCCTGTTTCTGTTGAACAAAATTATATATAATAAGTGTGTTTACACTTAATATGAAAGAACAGACATGTAGCTCAAATTCCAGGTTTTGTTTTGGTCAGAACATGTACAATTGCCTCCGTCCTTATGGGGTTAGCAGTAATAATAATAATAATAACAACAACAAGTGTTTTGTTTTTTTGGTACAGTTGAAGTTTACATTAAAGGAACACTATAGTCACCAAAACAACTTTAGCTTAATTAATCAGTTTTTGTATATAGATAATGCCACTGAGGTCTTACTGCTCAATTCATTTAGAAATTACAACACTTTTGTTTCTGCTTATGGAGCCCTAGTTTTGACTGACACAGCGTGCATGAAAATAAATGGTTTCCTTTTCAATCAGATGTAACTTACTTTAAAAGTTTTTAACTCCTGCAACTCCTCTGTAAATTAAACTTCAACTACATACAGAAGGCTCCTGTGGGATTTAGTAAACTATTAAGAGATCACGAGATAACAAATTAAAAATTAAACAGAATTTTCAATAAAGAAAGCGTAAACATTAGATGACTCTTTACAGGAAGTGTTAGATGACTCTTTACAGGAAGTGTTTAGGAAGGCTGCATAAGTCACATGCAGGAGGTGTGCCTAGTGCTGTATAAACAAAGTGATTTAACTCCTAAATGGCAGATAATTAAGCTGTGAGACTGCAGAGACATGATCTATACACCAAAACTGTTTCATTAAGCTAAAGTTGTGTTGGTGACTATTTAAAGTTAAAAATTGCTCTCATGGATACTATTTAAAAACTTGATTATCAAAAAGGTAATTGTTTAATCTCTTTATAAGATGTAGATAAAATTACTATTGATAATGAGTGTATTGATTGGAGGGATCAATTATAATGTAAGTGTCCAAAATTGGCAAAGCTTAGACCTGATGGTGTAAAGCTGCAAAAGTAAAGCATGTGATTTTTTGTAGGCTCCTTGAACTTGTGAGACATCAAAATCACAGTTTAGCTGGGATTATGCAGGCAGAATTACAAGCATGACAATTTGTACAGTTTTTCAGCACTGCAGAGGAAAAGAGGTTATAGTAAGTTGCCATTCATTATGGTGACTAACAATCTTAAGCCAGAGCCCTCATCCAGCTCCTTGCAAGTTGCAAAGTACAATTTTTCTTTTCTGCATATTGTGAATTTAAATCAGAGCATTTGACCTATTCTGCTATAAATATAACATGCATTTATTTCCTGTTCCTTTTTGTTTTTTAGGAGATTGGCTGCAGTCATCTGTCAAGATGTTGGAAGACCATTGTGCTCACAAGTGTTATCAGTGAGCAATGTAATTGGCTCAAGGAAATGTGAGTTGTTTATGGCTCTATGTATCAAAGTGAGTTACTGTCCATGACATACTAAACCGCTGACCATTTTTTCTCCATTTTGCTATGACCTCACTTTGGTTTTTGAACAAAGGTTTATGTATATCTTTTTATTGCACAACCACTTTTTTATGCAATTGAGATGACAGTCTACTTCAACACAATAACGTTTGACTATTGATAGAGTTTTCAGCAGTTTTTTTTATAATTCTTTATTTTTGCAGTGCATGAGTTAGTATACAAGCTGTTGAAGACATAGAGTAAAAATTCAGAGTTATAACAAAGCTTATCGAGTTATGACTCTCAGTATAACTGCAATTTTTTTTTTTTTTAACATGCAAGGGTAACACGACAAGAATATACAGTAAATTGCTTGTCAGGATTGGCACACATTTGTATAAGTGAAGTTAATAAACATGGAAAGTAAGAGGAACACTGTTTCTGCATGTACCACTAAACAGGGTGAGAGATCTTAGTTACGATTTTTAGTATATAAAGCATGCACGCCGTGTCATATCAAACTATAAATATATCAGACAGGCTCAGACAAGCATGCATGGTATCAAGTAGTGGCACAATGCAGGAGCATTCCCAGGCAGAAATAAAATCTAGTATAAACTGTGGATTGTCAGATTGTGTTATGAAACCACTGGCCTCCGGGGCTCCCCAATGTTAGAGCTTTAAACATCCCCCTTATGTTATGGGAAGGTAGGGAAGAGAGTGTGAAATACTTAAAAGAAAACCACACAAAAAAAAACAATAACATTGATACAGCAGAGAGGCATATTTTAAAGATCGAACACCAGTCAGTCAGAGGTCAGCCGTCACGGCGACCGCCATCATGGGGGTGAAGCCCAAGCCGTGACTCCGATGTCTGGATCATCCAATCCCCACCAGTGGCAGGAGTGGAACCCGTGCTTGAGAGTTCAGGTAGGTTGCAGTAGTAGTGTATATCTTCAGGGCTCTCCTTCTGCCCCAAGTCTGCATGAGGGCTTGCTTCGCCATTTCACCGACTCTGGTGGTTACCGGAACCAGGGCATACATTTTCCCGGGGTAAGCATGGGGTCTGGATGATATGCGCCTTTGTCGGCGGGCAATCCTCCACTTCAGCGAGTGATGCTTGGGGGCAGTGCCTCGAGGGGCTCTTGGCCCGGATGGGCGAGTAGATGTGTGGATATGCGCTTGCTTGCTTGGAGGAGGCCTGCTGCACTACGGCTGCTTACCGCTCTCAGGAGCGAATTCCTGCTCTGCCAGAGTCGCCTGCTCACGCCTGCTCCAGAAACTCTGGAAGATATTTTCCAGGCGTTGCAGTGAAGATTCCAGGGAGCCGCATAGAGGAGCTTGAGATGGGCGCAGATCCTGATTATTCAGCGGGGTGGCATTCGCCATTTTGTGGCTTGATGCACCACGCCTTCCGCCGGGTGTCTGTTTGTGGCAGGAGGTAGGTGCAGTGCTTATAGCCCCAGAGTGTCCAGTGGGGACTGGGATATCCCCCGCCGGTCCAGAGGGGGTAGGGGGGTAAGGCTGCTGCCGAACCAGACCAAGGATTTAAAAGCAGGGAGGACGGCCGCCTCTCCCCAGCCCTTACCCAGTAGGCCGCAGCAGCGTAGCTCAGGTCTTCATCGGGTTACAGGCTGGATTTGGGTGTCTGCGTGTGGCTCAAGTGTCCAGCTTCCAGATAATGCCTTCCAATAGTGATTAATAGTCGATTAGTCGGGGTTGTCCCGCTACAGGGTTAGAAAAGCCCGGGAGCTCAAGTCCCACACGTCTGCCCCGCATGGAAGCCAGGCTCTGCCCCCAGAGTTTTCAGTTGTTTTGAGCACCAAGAAGACAAAATTTATATATTCAACTTTTAATAATAAAAAAGCATCAGTCCTCACAGAACAGTTGGGCTACATCGAGGGGCAGAGCGAGATGACGTAGCATGTGTTACTGCGTCCTCATGAGGGAGCCATTGAGGGAGCAAACTAAAGCAGAGGAGACGACCCTACTTACCTGGTGTGTCACTCAGGGTGCCGCACAAAACGGAGAGGTAGGGGGATGTAGGGAGCTATCTTTACGTCGGATAAAACCACAGCCAGCCAGATACACCAATGGATAAACACAAGGGAGCTAACCCATGTGAGCACATCCAACGCGAATATAAAACACGCATAACAGGAGAAAACAGCAACAGAAAACACAAGCTAAGTGCCAGTTGCTACTAATCTGTCTGTCTAGTTACACTATATGTTTACTCTGCAGGGGTTTGGGAGATATAAAAAGTATAACAAGAAATCTAGTGGAAATAAAGAAATGAAAATAGAGAAATGTGTCTTTGAGAAAATTGATTAAACAGGCACTTAAGATAAGTAACGCACAAAATTAAGAAAAATTATCTTCCTTTTAAGTTTACACTAATTAAAATGAAACGATTTAATGTACACTTAAAAATTATATTTAACAAAAGGTAATTATCAATACACAGAAGGGCACACACCTACACGAGGAGGAAAAGAAAGAAAGGGGTAAGGAAAAGAGTAATAGATTTAAGAACAACACAAGTTTTGTAAAATGAAAATGTAAAATAATAATCAGTTAAAACACTTTTGGAAAAATAGACTCAACAATAAGCAAAACATGTGTGGTGTAGATTTACAAGGTTCACCCATATCCCCATTTCTACAAACATTAGGAACATTACTGTGTACTTGGGTGGTTTTCTTCTTTCATATTTTTTTTTTCATTACTTATTTATTTATTTACTTATGTCTTTTCCTATACTAGTAGTACCTTTAGGTAGGCTCCCCCTAGATCGTCTACCCTCAGTACACTTTTCCCACAGGACATGTGGGACCTATATCTCAGTAATGTTTTATATTACTTGAGATACTGTATTGTGTTTTTTTTTTTTGCCATTCATCATGTTTGTCTTGACACCATTGCTTGGAATCAACCCGTTTTATATTTATGTAATCACAAATAATAATATTTTTTTGCTTTTTTATAAAACTTTGGAAACTCGAGAACTGATAAGAAAATACAATTTAAGTTGATCTCAATAAATGCCAGGGGGATTAGCACACCATGTAAAAGGTCTATAATTGTGGACTTCCTGATAAAAAAAATCAGTTACAAATTTGTGCCCTGCAAGAAACCTGGATAAGATCTAATCAAAATATAATGACTCATCAAGATGCCCTACTATTATAAGTGCAGCATTTATGTTTCCAAAAAAATGTCTCCCTAATCATTAAACATCAAGATTTAGACCCAGAAGGACGTTACATTATTTTAATATGTGAAATAAATAATAAGCTATTCACATTAGTTAATATTTATGCACCAAGAAAAATCTACAATAAAATGTATCACAAAAGTGTTTAAGAAAATAGAGCAGATTAAACAAGGGTTGGTATTAATAATGGGGTACTTTAATTGCGTAGTAGACCCTCTGAAAGACAGAAAGAGCCAGAATGACAGGATAACTAGGAAAATAACTGAAAATAGTTTGCAAAACCTACTAAATAATCATAATCTAAGAGATATATGGAGAACATTTCATCCCTCCGACCTAGATTATACATGCTATTCTAGAATATTCAATTCATACTCCAGAATCAACCTTATCCTGGGTAACGTGACCGTGTTATATCTTGTTAAAAGAATAGAGATACAGGATAGAGCATGGTCAGACCATAGTCCAATCATGTTGGAATACAAAGATAATTTTGACACATTTCGTAAAAAGTGGCGTATAAAAGATTGTATATTACTCAAAAAAAACAATGTTGAAGAAATTAGGAATATAACAAGTATTTTCTTTTTAGAAAAAAAAAAAAAAAAGGTACACCGGATATCACGGTCTGGTGTGCTTATAAAAGCGTAGCTAGAGGCCATTTGACAAAAATGGCAGTCACTGCAAATAAAATTGGATTACCGCCTTTCTTTAAATTATATATAACATTAAGCGAATATAACAGGCAAAACAAAACAACACCTTCCACACAAATAGCAAGGAAGATTGCAGAAACAGAAAAACAGATACATATTCAGCTAATGAATAAAGCAACCAAACAGTTAGAAGCACCACAATTCAAGTGGTATCTAAAGGGTAACAATCCAGAAACACTAATGTCTAATAAATTAAAAAAAGAAAAACATAAAAGAATAATATTTAAAATAAAAGACAGAGAAACTTCTCTAATGGCCCCAGAAAAAATAGGTAGAGCATTTCAGAGATTTTATCAGAAACTATATAACCTACCAGAAAAAAATATATGGCAAGGAAAAAGAGACTGAGGAATTATTTGAGAACTTATCCATGCCAAAAATCCTACCCGACCAATAAAAACTGATAAACCAGCCTATAACAGAAATAGAGGTCAGTAAATCCATAGACAAGCTTAAAATAAAGACTGCCCCAGGCCCACATGGCTTCACAAATAAATTCTATAAACTAATGAAAGACCCACTAAATGGGGAACTTACCACAATTTTCAACTATGTAATGAAAACAGGAAGCTGTCCTGGAGAGTTGTTGTAGAGAACGAATATTGTCCCCATCCCAAAAGCAGATAAGGACTTAGAACTGATTGGCAATTATAGACCTTTATCATTAATCAATACAGATATTAAATTATTATCTACTATCCTTGCTGATAGATTAAAAATAGTCATACCGCAATTAATTAATAATGACCAAGTAGGATTCATACCAGGGAGGTCTTCAATCAACAATTTTGGAAAAATAATAAACATATTAGAAGAAACAGAGAATAATGGAACTCCTCTAATGCTACTGTCAATAGACGTAGAGAAAATGTTCGACAGGGTTGGGTGGGGTTTCATGTTTGCCACTTTAAAACAATTTGGAATTACTGGATCAATATTACAAGCTATATCTGCTCTCTACAACTCTCTAGTAGGGTAAAGCTAAAGTAACAGGGTCAGGATTCACATCACAAAACTTCAGTGTTAAAAACGGGACTAGACAAGGGTGCCCTCGTTCCCCTTTAATGTACATAATGGTGTTAAAACCCCTTCCAATTCTAATAAGACAAAATAAAAAAATTAAAGGATTTAGGAACTCCTTAGGACAAAGTAAATTAAATATTTACGCAGATGACATCTTACTAACTTTAGAAGAACCAAAAACCTCAGTCCCAGAGCTTCTGAAGGAGATAAATAAATGCTCCAAAGTGTCAGGATATAAAATGAATATAGAGAAATCAATATTTATAGCTACAAATTTGAATTAAAGGTTAATTAATTTTCTTGTACAAAACATTGGGCTCTCAGAACAAAAAATCCATTAAAGAGGCACAAACTAAATCTCAGGTACTCAAAGAGGTAATGAGTTGATGGGACATATTCTCAAACATAGGTCTGAGAAATAGAATAATAGATGTGCTCCCTTTTTCTCTTATTTCAGATATGTTAGACAACATAAAAATAGACACTTGGAAGACTGGGGGATAAGGGGATTTAAAATATACTGGTGGAACATAAAATTTAAACCTTCAATCAAACTATGGAGATATTCAACATTCCCCCCCAAAGACACTTTTAACTATCTGCGAATTAAGGGCTTTTTAGCAGAATATCTCTTTCAAAATGAGGTGGAGAAAATTACAATCCTCAAACACCTACTTGAATTAAAGAACTATAAAAACCTATTGGCAAAATGCGCTAAAGTTATATACAGATGGAGACACGAAAAATAGATAGAACTGATTAATAAATGGGAAAAAGAACTTCAAGTACATATAGAAGAAGAAGAGCGGATAGGCTCTCTAAATAAACTAAATAAATACATATGTACACTGCTTAAATTTTAAGGAAACACAATTTAACTCTCAAACAGATGGTACCTAACACCAAAACGTTTAAAGAAAATTTTCTCAGAGTCATCAGACAGATATTGGAAATGTAATATTAATGAGGGCAATTCAATCCACAGCTGGTGGCAGTGCATACCCATAAATAAATTCTGGAAAGATGTAATCAAGGTAATATATCAAATAACGGAAAAAAATTAGTTTTTAAGCCAGAAGTGCTTCTACTAAACTTGTACTGTCCAAATATGACAAAAAAAAATTAATGATAATTTCTATAGTTACAGCAGCTAAACTACTTTTAGCATGAAACTGGAAAACAGGGATAATTCCACGCACTCAACAATTAATAACACAAGTTATATGGCAAGCAAGAATGGAAAGGGGTATCCTGGTGAACTTAGGAAACAGATATACCCAAATAGAAGACTGGGATACATGGATATGCAAAATGGATATGATAACCTAATGAATACCATCATGATTACTTTCCTCCCTTCTGAATCCCGCAATTAAGCCAGGCATAGCTCATGCCGACATATCTCTGACGCTGGGGAGGTTGTGCGAAGCTACTCCTTGGACGTGGCGACTTAACGCCTCCCTACTGAAATACCAGGATATAGCGACCCAGATTAGGACAGAGATAGACAGTTTTTTGAGACCAACACCACCCCAGACGTGACATTAGCAACAATGTTGGCGGCCCATAAAACAGTAATAAGAGACATGCTCATAAAAGTCACCACAGCCAAAAAGAAACTGAAATTCCGGAGACTGGAGGGCCTCCTGACCGACCTTAAGAGGGTAGAACAACAAAACCAGGGCAACCCGACGGACCTAACTGCAGGGTGACTGCGGGAGGTACGGATGGCAATACACCAGCTGCTCCTCGACGACACTGCCAAATCCCTTACTTGGTTCAGAAGGACCTTCTACGAGCATGCAAATAAGATGGACACACTTTTAGCCAGAGTTCTGAAACCTAGACAACGAGGGGGACACATTACGTCCATTAGACATAGCGACGGCTCAACTAAAACTAGCCCCAGAGACATAGCAGAGGTCTTCACAGACTATTACAAATCCCTGTATAATCACACACCGGGATCTGAGACGCGGACAGCAGGGGATGAAGCCAGTTCGAAGCGATTTCTAGCAGACTTAGGGCTGCCCAAATTGACTCAGGCAGGGGTGGACGCGCTAGCGGCTGAGATCACAACAGAGGAGGTGGCGCAAGCCATAGCCGCTATGAAAGGGAATAAGGCCCCGGGACCAGATGGGTTTGACGGGAGTTACTATAAGGAATTTCGGGAAGAACTGGCCCCTCGCTTAGCGGCTCTTTTTTACGATTTTAGATCGGGGGACACCCCAGATTTGGACATGTCATTAGCAACTATAGTCTTATTACCAAAACCAGATAAGGACCCGGGTGTCCCGAGTAGCTATAGGCCAATCTCCCTAATTAACCACGAGATGAAGATCTTAGCAAAAATTCAGGCGACAAGACTGAACCCTTATTTGGCTGCCTTCATAGATTCGGATCAAGTGGGATTTGTGCAGGGCAGACAATTGTTTGAGAACACCCGCAGGAATATAGATATCATTTGGAAGCAGAAAGCTACACATACCCAAACTATGCTGGTCTCACTGGACGCTGAGAAAGCGTTCGACAGAGTCACATGGACGTACTTATTCACACTTTTGTCCCATATGGGATTCCCTGAGCAAGCGATGACATTGATCAAGGCTATGTATAGCAACGTGCGAGCGCAGGTAAAAATTTCTGGAGCCCCGTTAAACCCGTTTAGACTGTACAATGGCACCAGACAGGGGTGTCCATTGTCCCCGCCCCTATTTGTGCTCTCCTTGGAGCCCCTACTCCAAGCCCATAGAAAACATAAAGGGGGTTCGTGTGGGGGGCAGGGAATTCCTATTTTCGGCTTATGCGGATGATGTGCTCTTGATGCTCACTGACCCCGTCAACTCGCTGAGGGCCTTACAGGGAGTCTTGGAGGCCTTCGGCGCCGTGTCGGGGTACAAAGCTAACATGTCCAAGTCTAGCACCCTACCGATCGGGATCCCAGACGCGGAGTTGACAGCTGTTCAGAGGGCACACCACATTCGCATAGAGCGACAGTCAATTAAATATTTAGGTATTAAACTGACAGCAGACCCTGACCAACTCTTACCACAAAATTATACACCACTCATAAAACAACTCATCAGGGAACTAGAGACCTGGAATGAAAAGCCCATCTCCTGGATAGGGAGAATCCATGCGGTCAAAATGAACATCCTACCTAGGATATTATTCTATTTCCAATCTTTGCCCGTACATATTTCCAAGACGCACTTGGCCCCCTTGCAACAGGCGATAGGGAACTTTGTGTGGCAAAATAAACACCACAGAATTTCAAGACATATTTCACACAGGCTGAAGAATAGGGGAGGCATCGGTCTACCCAACCTATATGGCTACTACATGGCGACACAACTGTCGCAAATAGTCTTATGGCACTCTCCGCCTGACGAACGGAAATGGGTGGACCTGGAGTCACTGATGGTAGGGGCAGACATACAGCAGCTGCTCATTTGGGTCCCCAAAGATAGCAGACCAATCATTAGGGCTACATGCCCAACTATATTGAACTCGGTGCACGTTTGGGATAGAGCTCAGCAGAGATATGGATTGGCGTCAGCCCCGTCCCCTCTGATGCCGTTTTTGCGAAATAGGGCATTTCCGCCGGGAATGGCAGCACTGAATTTTAGGAATCTGGAGAGAATAGGCCTACAACGCATTCATCAGTTGGTACAGGGTTCGGGGGTGGTCTCTTTTGATGCCTTGGAGCAAAGAGGTCCCCTCACGCCCACAGATTTCTTCAGGTACCTTCAAATAAAAGACTTTGTAAATCTCCCATGGGTCCGAGCAGCGGCCCAAACGCCCATGACCTTTTTTGAACGTATATGCCTTTGTGACCATATGCCTACGGGTCTGATAACTCAGTTGTACGCCCACCTCTGCTCTGTTTCTAACGAAGGGGGAGATCTGGCCTACATGGCTCAGTGGGAGAGGGACCTGGGGGAACAGCTAGAGGGAGTAGAGTGGCAAGAGATCTGGGAAGCCAATCACAAATCTTCAGTATGCGTAACGATACAGGAGCAAGCAGTCAAGCCGATGCTTCGCTGGTATACAACCCCTGTAAAGCTTTGCCAAATGAAAAAGTGCCCTACCGACTTGGAGAGGGTGCGGAATGAAAGGGACATATATCCACATGTGGTGGGAATGCCCCCTGATATTAAGATTCTGGCAACAAATTAGAGATATGATAGCCCAGATTTTGAACAGCCCCCCCCACCCCCCCATGGACCCGTGGCTTTACCTGCTCAGTAGAACGATAGATGGGTGGACTAGACACAAACAAAAACTCATCCATGAAATAACTCTAGCAGCACGGAGAGCAGTGGCAGCGGAGTGGCTTAAACAGACCACACCTCCTATAGCTGGGGTCCTTAACAGAATATGGGAGGTATATGTGATGGATGACCTGACAGCAAGAGTTAGGGGAACCCAAAAGCAGTTCCAGAAAATATAGGCGCCATGGGGAAATAGCCCCTTGTGTTAGAGCTTGCAGCGGCATTGAGGCCCCCCAAAACAACTGAACAAAGGGATTCGGATCCGAGGTGCTTTCCCCCAACCCACACCCCACCCTACACTTTGTCTCTATAGACTGCTTTCTGCTCTTCTTTCCTGATTCTCTTTTCTCTTCTTATGTGCAGCATATGCATACCAGTAAACGTTGAGAGAGGTACACCTGAAAATTGCTTCAACAACAGATGTATACAAGGGACCTCACTCTGGGACCTCTAGAGGGCCCTGCCTACTGCCGGCAATATGTAGAGAGTGCAAAGATGCCCAGGACACGGGACCCTCAGGGTTTTATTCTTTGATCTCATTATAGGAACGAGGGGCAGGAAACTAGTAGCAAATATCGTTACTCTGTGGCGCAACGAAACCCAATACGAAACGCGATACTAATTTAGGGGAACCCCGGCAGGTAGATGACACACACTAAAGCTGTCATGTGTACTTATACACCTGAGCTACATATGGTACCACATACTTCTTGCTTTCTTTTTACTTTCACTCTCTTTTTCATTTTACACAAACCTTAACACCCACGTTGACAAGGGGTTATTTGTACTATCAGGCATTTTTAAGGTAACTACTACGAAAGTTTAGGGAGCTATGGTGGGATGTTCCCGACCACCAGTAAAGCACGTGGTTATCCGATAGTTATGTTTTAGGGAAACCTGTATACAATGCGTGTGTTGCTTACTGTTTGGATTTCGGAATGTATGCGATGTTACATGCCATTCTTGTCAACGTAAATAAAGAATTTTATAAAAAATAAATAAATAAGGAATTTAGATAATGTAGCTATATAAAAACTCAAAATCCTCGATGGGGGCAATTTACATAGAATTTATAAAGTGGCTTGTCATATGGGCTGATGTCAATTATTGTGTATATAAGACTGCTCTTTTGTATTTTGGCTTCTGCGCAAGCCTTCAAGTTGTATTATTCTTGCCTTGCCTATCGTGTGCAAAAATAAAGAATAAAAAAAAAAGAAAAAAAACAGGCATAGCTAGGGTCCAGACTAAGCGAGTCGAGGGCCAGAAAAGAGGAGGGGAGGAACAGAAAAGAAGGTAAAAATCTCAACCCCTAAACGGGCAGACAAAACAGAATAATATATTAAAAAATACACTAGGCTTAAGTGTCTCTCTCTCTCTCTCCAAAAGTAAAAGGGCAAAGAAAATTGATAAATAAGAATATACAATAAAATCAAACAAGCTCAGCTCCCTTTGCATCATCTCCCAGGTTTTTTTAATATATATATAAACATCCCAGAGAAATTCACTCAGAGGGCTTGTAGTCTTGAAAAGAATAAACTAATTTTGAAAAAAGATCCCAGGTGAGAAAAACTGAGAATCAAATCTCAAAAAAAGATTACGTATATGAGATTTGATTCTTGTTTTTTCTCACCTGGGATCTTTTCTCAAAATTTGTTTCTTCTTTTCAATATATGCTCTTTTCGGGTTAAGCCCATATTACCCATTTAGTCCAATCAGACTGTAGGGCCGGTTTATCCTGCCCTTATAGTCTTGTTTTTTTGTAGTCTTGTTAATCTTGTGCAATATTTCCTTTCTTTGAGCAAAGGTGGTACAGTCAACTTTTCAGTCCGACACAGACTTGTTTCAAGGCAACCTTATCAAACCATTAAACTAAATTTCATAAGCAGTGTACAGGAATTGATCTCATAACAAAGTTTCATAAATTAGCACAAATAATTGAATTATGTTACACCCATTCATTTGCAAAACCTGAATAGTGATTGATTCACTAAATGTCTCAAAGGGATCCGATTGACAATATAGAAAGGTCCGTTTATCCCAACAAATAAAGTAAAGTGATAAGAACCCAGTGATAAGGGGGAAAACAGTAATTTTTTAATGTTTTTTTTTTTTTTGGTGCATGGTGAAGCTCCAACAGCTGCATTGTTAAATGAAAACATAAAACGGATAACCAAAGTATTTACTAGGCATTCAGTTTATACAATATAAGTGATGTGATTATTAAAAGGAAAAAATAAGAAATGAGAGATCTTTCAAAATATTGCTAAGTTCAAGCAATGTAATGTTTATGATTGGAACAATCACCAAGTTCACAACAAAGCAAACATTAGGCCAAAGTATGAAAAGGTACATCAAGCCAAGTTACATGAAACTAATTTAAAATATTCCAATGCACACATCTAAACATATTCCTAATATTGCTATTTACCCATATACTGCATATACTCAATATTATATTAAGATGGAAATAAAACGTATTCTGTGTTCTACCAGATTGTTACCAAAGAGTAACTATCTGGTGGAATACATGATTACTAACGTTGTTGCTTTCAGGTAGACAAATACAGTTTCAGCACTCCTGAACGATGACAAAGTGAACCGGACTATGCAGAAAACTATTTAACTTCTTTATTTTTCTCTCCTCTGTACTCTTTCCATACACATCTTCATTACAAGTAATCTCTATCTCTTAATCACACATATTACTGTTTCACTTCTTTATCAACAAAAGTACCAACAAGACTGCTGTTCATCCCTTATTGATGATCTGTTGATGGGATTATATACATATTGTATATATTGTATGCATTGCTCTAGGGTAAACAATGTACCGGTACATTAACCCAATTCTGAGATCTGTATAGCTGCCTCCAAGACAACAAAATTACATTGTA